>NW_005187559.1:284650-322208 GCF_000239375.1 Pundamilia nyererei
ATGAGTTTTTTGGGTTCATTGAGAACATGGTTGTTGTTCAATAATAAAATTATTCCTCAAAAATACAACTTGCCTAATAATTCTGCACTCCCTGTAAATATATGCAAATGTTGGTTTGATTTAGTGTCTGAAAAACTGTTTATTCCTCTTGTCACAGATTCAGCCTGGTTGTGAGTGACTCAGTATGGTCAAATGTTGGAAAATAGTCAGTTCTGAAAGATGTGATCTTGGCCTAAATTTCTGAATTGGATTTGGTTACCATAGTAATGGCCACGGACTAGTCCATCCATTGAATAGTGCCAGTGGGCATGCATTTTTATGACTGTTCAGCCGGTCTGTATAGTTTTTCATGCTTTCAATCTAGCATTGCTATTCAAGGCAAACTGTTGCTCATTTTAAATCATATATCCATGCTAATGGCTGTATTATTGCAATGATTAGGTTTCAGTCAACTCTGAAGTTTCTGTAAAACAGTGTGAGATGAGTCTAACACTGATTCTAAAACAGAACAGGATAATGCTAATCATCCCCAGCCATAACTGAATACATTATTCTTAGCCACTTCATGTTGCTGTGGAAACTGTTTTAGAGTCAGTAGGTCTGCCAAGGGTGTGCAGATAAACATGTCATTGTGGGTATGTGTGTGTGCATGTTTGTATGGCTTGGCATACTATGTGTTTTATCAATTGAAATGTTGCACAACCCAGCTGCAATGCATGTTTGACAGGTTGAGTTGAAAAACAGGAACAGATTCACAGAGATTCTTGGTGGGTGAGAAATAAATGAAAAAGAAACTAAAGTGACAGATGATGATGGGGGGGTGTGGGGGCACACAAAGACTTGCAATGAACACACAGCCAAAGGAGGAGCGTGGACAGATCTCCAGACAAGGTGGTGGGAGACAAAGACACTGAGAGAGAGAAAACACTTGTAATATGATTGTTGTGGCATGTATGTGCACTGCACGGGGGTGTCTATTAAACCATCGCTGTGAAGTTCGATGAATTGGCTCTATTAATGAAAGTGTTAGCCACTGTGTGGTCACAGATCCAGGACATACACACACAGACACACACGATGCCCACTCTTCAGGCTCATATCATTACCCATCATTACACCCCCCATTTGGCATCAGCCGGCCAGATCGATCATGGCCGATAACTCTGTCTCACTCCAAGCCGGCCTATCTATCTCTATATCACCCTCTCTCATATCTTGCTCTCTCTGTATCTCTTTTTCACACCATATCTCCTCTCTTCCTGTCTCAACCCCCTCACACAACTCTCCTGCCTACAAACTGTATCAGTTTCAAAATTGCTTAAATCGTCCGCCTACTCTATCCTCGTTACTTTTTAGCTTTGCTTTCTCTAAAGTATCTCTTCTCTTCGCCTCTGGATGAACAAATCTCACTAACTAACACTCACCAATCTCCCCCCAACTTCTCTTCAGGTTCTGAACCATATATTCTTCACTCATAGCTGTAGCTTTTACCCCTCTGACAGACATAGCAGTCACCTTGTATTTTCATTTGTCACTGACCTGCTTTCAGTCTGACTTTAGTACGCCTCTTCTTCTTCTACTGTACCCTGCCGCATCCTTTCATCTTTTTCTCAGTCTCAGTCACCCATCTTGCTTTCACTCAGGCAGCACGGTCACACCAGCTGTGTCTGCATGTGGCTCACCGTCGCTTCATCCTCTTCCTTTTCCTCCTCTTCCTCTTCTCACTCTGCATCTTCATTTTTTTCTACTAAAAGTAAGTGATATTTATATCATTTATAGGCTAAAGACTAGGCTCAACAGTCACTTGGAAAACCTGGGAGATTTTTCTGTGTGTTAACATGTTTTGTAAAAAAAAAAATACACAAATAACATACAGATGTAATGATGAATACTCCAAGAATAAAAAAAATAAAAATATTTATTGCTCTCATTGGAAGGTTTGATAAGATTGTTGGAAAGGAGAAAAGTGATGCCCTTAGTTTTGGCTCCTTCTATTTCACTGTCCCTCTCTTTGCTTACATCTCTTCATCTAATGATGCTCTTGCTTGTGTATGCTCCACATTGATTCTAATTCAATTTGGATGGAATGGGTCTTTCAGACAATTGTCTGCAGCGATGGCCCCAGATGGATTTTTAGCTTCCTCTGCAGGCATTAGAGATTAATGGGAGGAAGGCCACACTGGACAGAAGAGAGCAACAATCAATTTCTCAATAATTCCATATTTACACATTCTCATGTAAAGAGAGTAGTAAAGAAGTGAGAAAAAAAGAGGGGGATGTGCCTCAGCAGTGGAGCACTGCTCTCGCGGGAGAAAAACAGTATTCAAAGAAGAAATTAATGCAACATTGTCACAACAAGGCGAGTCATTCTATATTTATGACCTGCCCTTCTGTGCATGTCATAAATATGCATGCGTGCGAGAAAAATCCTTTTTCATGAAACATGCTAAGAGAATTTGATAAATTGGTATTCAAGGGTGACTAACGTTAACCTATAATAACTCCAGCTTACTCTTACCATGTATTATTTTTCTTCAATGTATTAATTTCACTGGCTATAACATGTTCATTGCTGATTGTAGCATTTTTGTGAATCACACTTTTTGTGATTACAGCTGCAACACCTTCGTTTTCAAGCTGCATAACAAGCAGACACATACATCACATAGATTATGAAATTGGTTGTAACTTGTGTAAATGTTGGCTAAACAAATTCAATTATTTGAATTCAGTCATGCACTCACATGAAGCCTTTGTTCAGTAGATTTGCTTCGACACAGTGTGTTTTCTTGACCACTGTTGTGACACTTTTGCCATAGGGAACTAAGTCCGCGTGTGTCCCTTTGTACAAATGTGCACAAGTGTGTTAGCGAGTATGTGCACTTGTCCTGAGGCATATCACTATATACTACATTTGTCTCACGTCAAAACTCTGGTGACTTGCCAGACGTGAGCTGTGTGGTGATGTCTTATAAAGCAGAGTAAAGCAGCTCAGGCTCGCAGAATAGCAGCCCTGGCCCCTTAATATCTCTGGCTGTCTGTAGTGGCTATTGTTTTCTTGCTTTCCAACTCCTTGAGCATCTGGCTGAGATGGTCTCAGGAGGCCGTGCTATAAGCCCCTGACTCGCTCCCTGCAGGCCATCTCTCTGACAGAAGATCAGACTACATCAGTATGTGTGAGAGGTACAGCGGGATCTGAGGGATGGATCCTATTTCAGCTGATCCAGCACACTGAGAGAGACTCACAAAAACGGACTTTCTGCACCTTTGTGTGTGTGCGCGTGCATACGTGTGTGTATGGACATGTGCGTTCCCAGTTGTGTGAAGTGTGTTAGATGTCAGTTCTTTAAAAGCAGTGAAAGACAGTTGAGAGAGTGTGAGATAGAGTGAGAGAGAGAGAGAGATGGAAAATATGTTTGCCCTGTTCACACCGATCTGTTTGTGTGGGAGTGAATTAACATCTATGTGGGCTGGAAGGGAGGCTGAATATGCAAAACAGTTGGAACAAAGGCTAATAACTCTGGAGCTGCTGTGCAAAAAGATGGTACATTTCCTTGACTTTTGCGGTCGCCAAACAGGCTTCGTTTGGAGGAGGAAGATGGGTGTCTGTTATTTTTGAGTAATTCAGAAAGCATATCTGAACCAAAGGAAGGAATTTCGCGCCTCGGTGGTAATCGAGATGGTTGAATTTGAAACTACTTACCCTTCACTTCATTTTAGGACTAATTCTTTTTCAACAGAGTTCACCCGCTATCCTCTGAAATATGTTTAAGTAACATAGAGCGAATCCGAAGCTGATAAAAAGGTTTTAAATTGCAGCTTCTATTGCAAGAACTCTTCAAAGGCTAGGACAAATGAAATGAATGAAAAGGAGGTGATAACAGTTATAATTGGAAGGAATTTGATTGTGTGATGTAAATGTTTGAGGGCACAAATTATTAATTCAATTAAATAAATTAAGCAATTTGAAGGTGCAAATTACTAAACTGAGGGAATGAGAAAGGATACTGTGTGCATAATGTGTTGATACAATGTGCTAATTTAAAAGACTAATTCATGAAGAAGATAAAGCCCAAATCCCACCTGGCTGCTTAAAGCTTGATTTAAGCTTCTGCTGGACATAGATTTATGTCCTAACTTAGATAGTAACCAGAAACTCCTTTTATCCGCTGTGTAGTTACATTTTGAGGATTGTAGAGTTAAAATTGCGGTTATGGCGCAAGTTGATGCAGACGTATGATTTGAGTGTGACAGACCATTCACTCATTGTTTTCATGTTCACTTTTTAATTGTTTTGTTATTACTGATTTATTACTGAATTATTTTCCCAGTCATTCACTTGAGGAGTGTGAATGGCATCGCTGCCATTTATGCGTGAGCACGATCTAAAAATGCCAGGGTTATGTAGCATTTTGTAACACTGCCTGTGAATGGGCATCTTTGTGTTTTTGTGCTCACGTTTGCCACACAACAGGGTGTAATAACGTGTGTGTGTGTGCCTTCTTTTATTTCAGTAGTGGAAGGTTGCTGGCAGTAAAGGGATTTGAAAAGTGCGATTTTGAACTTCTTCATGTTAGAAGTCAGTTTGATCAATGTCTGCTGCAGCTCTCACTTGCTTCAGGGCACAGTGAACCACTGATAGATGAATTCCTCTGTGTGAGTCCATGGACTGATGTGTAGGTGTACAGTGAGAAAAAAGAACAAAAGCAAATCAGAGTCTAAAATTTGTGTGTCTGTGTGTGTGTGAGAGAGAGCGAGAGAGGGAGAGAGCATGTACAGATACCATAATATCTACATAGTGTATCATTTTAGCGTGGAAGAGGTGTGGGTGTTGTGTATCTGTGAACTTCTGCATCTGTGTTGCTTGCTGATTCAATCACATATTGAAAGCCTGTAATTAGTATCATCTTACTTGTAGACTTGTGGTGGCAAACAAAGAAACTGATGATTCTCTGGACTTTATCAGCCTGTACAGCGACAGTCCGCTTGGCAGTCAGGCTTCAGTGCCTAGTCTGGCCCTGGAGCCCAGTGGCGTAGCGAGGAACCCATGTACAGAAAACCTTTTAGAGCTCCAGCAATCCGATTATGGCAGCTTTTTTTCTGCAGCACTGTTGATGCTGAGATAAGTGTTCTACTGGACTCCTCAGATTAGCTGCAAAAGCACTATTTCATTAAAGCAAGAACTCGAATTTGTGAGTGGATCATTTTTGGTTTTCTTCATACATTTTCAGGAGGTTAGATGAGGTTGAAAAGCTTGCGCATATGCACACACAGAGGCACACACAAACATAAACACCGGGCATCAAAATGTGAAATAATGACGCTGGATAAAAGGTGCTGCTGACAAAGTGAGAAGTGCCTGATGAATAGGCATATTTTACACTTTAGATTTGCAGAAATAAATTTGAATTATGATTCTAGCATGCTCTATGTTGGTTTATGTGGTTTCTAAAAGACAGGTACAACTTGAAAAGCCTCCATATTTATCTCCAAGTGTTCTGGCAGAGTGTCAGTAGGATGATGGATGATGTCTTCATCGGTGGCCAATTCTCTGAAGTTGTGGTTTGAGCGCTGGACTGAAAAACAAGATTACATTTAATGGACATTCACTCCCATCCAGAATTAACTGCAGGCTAAACACATACAGCTGCTCATAACACTGCATCCAATAAACCATTTCAACATCCAGTGTTTAAAGAAATTGCTAAGCAACGGACAGATAAATAAGATTACTTACAATGTTCACAATAAAGTCTTAAGTGAGTATTTTAACGGAACATATTCTCGACTCTCATGTGAGTGAAGTGAAATGTATTTACTAAGCATTTAAACATGTTTACTCAAAATTTTGATGCAGTATTGTAAACATGTGCCTAACAGTGCGTGGCGCAGTACACTGCAATTGTGTTTATTGTGTAGCAATATGAACTCAACCTTGTTGTAACTTTGTTCACAATGTCAAAATGTGATTTGCTAATAATTTGCTTTTTCTGCGGGATAATTTAGAGACAGTGAGGGACAGAAAATTCAAATGTAGTTACCGGAATTGATGTGTTACCTTGAACCGAGCAACTAGCAGAAAAAATTAAAAGCATGAGGAGCTGCAGTAATGGATGGGTGACAGAAAAGCTTTGTAATGTATAATTTGTTGCTTAAAAATAAGCAATAACTTATCTTGATCATTTCTGGACTCTGGGTGACTGCTTTATCCACATGATCATAAATATTCTGTAAACAATTATTAATATATTATTAAAACATTGATGGTTTATTTTTTGTTTTCCCTGCCCAATTTTCTGGGGCAACAGAATTAATCACTACACATAACTATGCACGCGTGCATGTATTTCAACTTAATAATAGTGCTTCAAGCTAGTTAAGACATTGGCATGCATAGACACTTGCAGCTCCTATCTCCATCAGAGGGTGACCTTTAGCACGGCTCGTTCCTGTATAGTTTTCCTCAGGGTGCAAGGATGTGGGCAGAGCTTGGCTATATACAGTAGGAGTACTCAGTAGGATCAATACCTCTCTCTAAAGCTGTTCCCAGACACATTTGCAGTACCTAGGGGTGGCCTTTGTGACACACAGATAAAGAGAAAACACTCCCCAGGCTGTTAGTGTCTACCGATCTCCCCCTGTCCCTGCTTTCCCTCCTCCTTTTCTTCCGCAGCATGCTCAGAGGAAGATGGATAAATCAAACTCGCTTGACAGAGAGGGAAGTATTGCTAATATTTCTATGATCCACAACAATATTGTTGTGACTTAACCTTTTCTTAAAGGGGGAAAAAAAAAATCCTACCATCCATCCACGCCAGGCTGTGCTGAGACAGCTGAAAGAGCTGGAGGGCGGGGTCCATGTATATTTACTAACTCTCTGCTCCATCCATCAAAAGACACACCATGTTGGCTCCACCTGTCTGTCATTGTCCTCTCACATTCCTTGGCAACTTCCTCTACCCCAGCCACTTCATGGTCTCATTCACTTGATATGTGCATTTTTAAGGAGAGCGCTCCTCTCTATGTCTGCACTGACTCTTTTCTGTCTCTGGTCTTTTGTTGCTGACTCCAGTCTTCCACCTTATACTGGCTTCTTCCTCCTTTTCACTCCCCTTTTCTTGCATTTTCTGAATGCTCCTGGAACTCTAGTGGTGTGTCATATGAGTGTGCTGCCCAGGAAGGTTAGAGAGGGTAATTTGAGGCTCCGAGGGTGCCGCGAGGCTTGGATTTAGTTTTGGAAGGTGTGCTGACAGTCAGCAATCCAACACTGATCACACCAAAGTCACACAGATTGGTAAGATGTGTAAAATCCTGGTGGGAAGAGGGTAAGTGTAAATGAGTTAAGGAGAGAGTGCAGAGGAAGGAGTGATTGTAGTTTTATCCACACAGACAGAGTCGACAGAGATGTCACTTTCACCGTGGGCTATGTTAGCTATTGAGCTGAAGCCTATTTGCACCTGACACAATGGGAAAGCAAGTTTTCTGCCTGAATCCACATGTGTGCAGGATGGGCACTGGCTCAGTGCTACCCCTGCAGCGAGTGCAGTGTGAGCATATTTAGAAAGAAATAACTCTGATGCGGTCTGCTGTTTAAATTTGTTTAAACACAGACTATCACATCTCAGCTAAGAGCCGACACTTACTCAATTGCACAACACAAACACACCCAGAAAGAAAGAGAGTTGGAGTTGAAGTTAGAGTTTGAGTGGAGTAGACAAGCGTCTGGTATAGAAGCAGTTTTAATATGTTAGCCTGTCTCCCTGCTGGCTTCCCCTCCCCCTTTCAGGGACGGCACTAATGCCATTAAGTGTGGGACAGATCTGTTCCATGTCTGCAGGCCTGCCAGTCTACTGGTCTGCCCCGAGACCACTCTCCATCTAATCCTATCCTCTCTCTCCCTCTATCCTCCTCCTCCCCTCCACACCAGAGACAGGAAGAGGCGGCTGGGAGAAAAATCTAATAAATAAATGAGAGGATGCAAGAGGAAAAAAATATATAAATTAAGTTCTCCGTTCTCGTAAATCATGTTGCCAACTTCCAGTAGACAGGAGGGCGGAGCTTAGGGTAGAGTGAGCGAGACCATAGGTGGAAGAGCGAGTGAGAGGCAGTGAGTAAGAGAGAGGGGGAGAGACGAGCGATTGTGAAAGGGAGAGAAAGAGGTGCGGGAAGCGTTTCTATTCCACCCTCAACCTAGCCTCAGCTCTGGAGACTCGGCGGCGAGGTGTTTTTAATTGATTTTTGATTAGATAGACATGGGGGGGAGGGAGTTTGTCCATTAGCATGAGGGGAATGAACCTCTGAGAGGAAGTGAGTGAGAGAGGAAGGTACAATGAAAGAGAGGGAGAGAGAGAGGGAGTAGCTGATATAAAGGTTTGTGAAAGACACAGAGGAAAATGACAAGTCAATAAATGGATATACATATTTGATATGCACCGATGGGATGTAACTTTTTAAATTTAAACTGCTTTGCAGCTTAATTGACTAAATTATATGCTTTAATTATAACCTATTACTCAGGGATTTAAGGTTTCTACTGATACAGGAACATTTTCAGACTTCAGGAGGTCAGACGCAATAAAAATCCACTCTAGGTCACTCACGATAACGTTAAAAAAAAATTCAAGTTCTTTCCCCAAGTCCCATAGAGACGTTAAGAACAATCCTGGTAGACAATGGTACTGATAATTTGAATAAATGCATTGTGTGCATCTCCAGCACTAAAAAACATCCACCTACTTTTCTACTTTTCTCAAAGTTGCATGCTTTCAGAACAGGTGTTGGAGGGTGTTAGTGGGAAAAAAGCGATGCCATTTGCCTTAACGTAACTTAGAGTACCACAAAAATATTTTTTCTTTTATTTTTTTGTGAAATATATGCATATTATTACTTTTGAGTGTAGTGCGAGGATAACTCTAAACCAACCTATATTTTTCATATAAATGAACAAATTTACATGATTTTTTAATTTACCCCATATGTTGCCTGGGCTGCATCGTCTTCACGGGCTTCATAAGCACATTTACAATTTTGATTTAAATGAACAACTTCTAATAACTTTATGTTACTACTTTTTAACGAGTCTTTCACTGTGCTTACATTCATTAATGGCCTGTACAGTATAATAATTATGTTCGGAGTCCACCATTGCACTGGGATAAAAAAACATTCACAAGGTTAACAATCCAGGGTTCCTTTATTTTTATCTAATTGAATTCAGCTTCACAGTTTACTGTTTGCTTTCTGTTTCCGAGCTGCATGCAGTTACAGATAATGTTAGCCAAACTTTTTCTAATACGAGTGCAAAGAAGCATTAAACTGGCAAAACATGCAATGGTTTATGTGTTTGAGCAATTATAGGAAATAAGCTTTTCATGTTGATTTTTAAAGATGGCTCCTAGGACAACATACTTTATGCCATTTTCAACATTTAATCAATCTCTGGATTATTTTTGTTTTTTGTAAGTAAAGGAACAGAAAACAGTTGCTGATTAAAAGCTGCAGGTGACAAACTGCTCTTTAAACTCCTCAGAAAAGTTAACCAAGTGTTTATTTTGCACTTCTGTTGTGTGAAAAAAGCGACTCAAGCAATGCGCGGTGTAAAATCACGCCAAGGTTCCAGTTATTATTGAATGATTTCTTTATTAAACCAAGGTTAGTTTTGTTGGGCTGTGCTGGAAACAAATAAAACAGCTCTTCTGTTCTCAGAGAAGTTTCTCCAAATCAAACAGGACTGAAGTCAGCCGCAGCAATAAATGCAGGGCTCGTCACCTATACTGGAGTCTGTGCCGCAGCTTACACATGTCTGCTGACATGAAGAGTCACTGTGAGTAAACTGCGGGGGTTTATTGCACAGAGATCATAAAAAATTGTCTCTTTCTATCTCATAGTTAGCCCTCCCTCAGTCTCAGCGCAGTTATCTGCTGATCAAATGGCATTGTTTTTGCTCACAGTAACTGTTCCACAGTTCCAATAAAGCGCTCCAAACATGTTTGGTGTGATCGCACTGTAAGTGTCCCTTTATGCCAATAGCAATCAACACAGAAACTCCTGCCTCAGTCTCTGCTAACTGAGAAGGTGCTGAAGCTAAAACCTGGCTCACTGTTTTATGCAATTGATTGTTCTTTAGCACATTTCTGCACATTTTTGCTTTTGAAATATGGACTAATAATAAAACGTTTTTGTTAACATTTGTTGTTTCTTACACATGAACCTAAAGACTGTATTAAATTAAGATGCAACATACACATCAAGAGGCAAAACATATTAACTTTGATAACTTGTCTCTTGGGTACAAATCTTAATGTGCTAATTATTTTTATCCTTGAGACCATTTGCATTAATAGAATAATAACATAATTAAAAAAAATCAGCATTTATTAGTTGTTGCATTACTGTTTGTGTAATTTGGTTGTATTTTCCCCAAGCAATAAGTTTGTAATTTTATTTTATCTTGACCCCACCTACTCGTAGATAAGATGCATAAGACCCTGATGAAAACAGAAGGTAATATGCTGCAATTATTAGAAATTATTAGAAATCCAATATAAGATGGCTGTATTCCCATCAAGAAAAATGAACTACCTTCACCCTGGAAAAGGCACTGACAAATGACCTCTCACATATTGATCACTGCACACCCAGAGCCTCACGCACAGCATAATAACAACCAGCAGCGAGCGTAGCAGCGTTGATATTTGTTGTGTTGTTTTTTTGGTTTGTTTGTTTTTTTATTTCTTATTTGTCCTCGGGTTTAGTTTTAATGGCTGAGCGAACTAAGGCGAGAAACACAACACGGTATTCTCCAACCATAAATTAGATTTGCACCTCCAGCAAACTTTCACTTTGCTGCTTGGTAACTTATCTCAGTTCTCATAAGTTTTGTAGTCTCCAGACGCCCACCCCTCCCCTCCTCAGCTCTCATCCTCTTGGTCAGTGAAACCGGTCCCAGCTGCACTTAAACAGAAACCCAGAGCTGCGGACGTAGACACATTCACACACTCCCACTCCCACACCGATTCCCTCAGAGGCACATAGGGTTAGAGTAATATCCAAAGTGCAGGTGGGACTTCGCTTTTGTAGCGATGCTGAACAGAGCAGGGCCAGAGCATGAGCCAAGTAATGGAGTGATGATCACTGCAGAGATTGAACAATCAAAGTAGGGAGGCCGTTGGTGGGGGCACTCATGGACTTAGGAAACTTGCACACTAATTGTATCTTATGACTAATTGGTAAATTAGTGAAACCTATTTCAAGGCGCCAGGCTTAGCTTTGGGGGACACCCACAGCTCATTATAGACTCATATTCTGGGCAGAGGAGGAGAAAAATAAAGGAAATTATACAATTGCTCAGGTGAGAATGGCAATTAAGCAAGTGCTTAAGAAGAGCAGGAAATGAAGCCTCATACACGCATAATTTACTATACTCTCCTGTGTCTGGCCTTAAATCACCGCTGATCCAGGGCATATATTTATGATGCCACGAGGAGGGAATAAGGACTGTGTTTTTGTGTACTTGTTTTTGTTTGTGTGTATACTAACATGCAGACATGAGCATAATATAATTATGTGTAATAACTTAAGTTGTTGTTGTTTATCCTGCCGCTTTTAATCAATTAAATAAATTAAAATTACATTTTTTTAAATTAATGACACTTCAATGTCCGTAAACGGCAAGTTCGCTCTCCCTGTGAAACTATGATGACCCTTCATGATCATTTTTACCACATTGTGATTTTGAACAAATTAGATTGTGTGAAGGAGAATTTCTTTTCCAAGTCCTGCAGGGACAGGACAACTTTATTAAGAGCGATATACCAGCTGATGCAATTTTCTGAAGATCTGACAACTTTTTTTCGTTCTTTTTTTTTTAACATCCATGCATGTTAGATGAAATAAAGTTAATTTAAATCTCAGCTAAATGTTATCAGCCCCTGAAAATAGATGGGCATAGATGAGATCATTGGCTCTCAGGTTTGAGAATTAGCAGTCTCCTCTCCTCCCCACTTTTTTTATACTTCTTTTTTGAAGATTGGAAAATTTAACTGCAAAGTGGGTTCGAGGGAAGATTTCCACTGCTCCCACTCCTGAGAAAACTGTAAGCCAAGTAAAATCCAAAAATACACATACTGGTACTGAGGCTTAGCAACAGTTCAGCTATTAAGAATTGAAAGTAGAATTGCTAGGAAGCAGATAAAAATAATAACCAGGAGGTGAGATTTGTGTACAAGAGACTTATTTTCTGTGCCCTTAATCTAAAGGCATACGTATCACACGATCACCCAGTGTCTGTAGAAGCTGTAGAGGTCAGAAACAGGGTTGTTCTGGTTGAATTCTTAATCTTCAGTACTGCTCGTCTTATCCCTCTTCCTTCATTCCCTCTGTAGCATGCCTCTGTTATATCATCACTGCAAGCTGAGTGTTTGTTCACCTGGTTCTGCCTTTGCTTTATGTTCCATTGCTTCAAGACCATTTTGGGGATATGTGCAATATTTCCATAAGGAGACAACTGAGCCATCGAAAACCCTCTTACCAAGCCTCCCTAACCAATTTGCCAGGAGTAAAACTAATATTGTCTTTAATCAGATGCAATTAGGTCTGCAAGTTAAGATCTTCTCCCAATTAAAACTCATTAGGCCCATAATGTCATTAGGGGAGTCCTGAGTAACCACCACTTGCTTTGGCAGCCTACTTGTCACAAACAACAGTGCAAGTCAATAGCTTTGTACCGCATAAAATGTCCATTTCAAGACGGCACAGAATAAAGAGGCTTGAGTGGAAAGGTTCAAGTTTTGTTTGTTTTTTTCCCCATAGAGTCATTTGAAATTTAACAGGAGAAACACAAAAAATCAGCCTTAGTCTGAGATGTGGAAATGTTGAGCTGCACTCAGGAAGGCTTTCTATATATGACTACAATGTTTGATGAAGGAAAAAGAAACATGGCTGTTGGCATGTGTTCATTACATAACATTCGTGACATATGAAGTAAATTGTGGGATGCTCGTGAACATTGCTTTAAAATGCCGTTTTATTGTTGAACCGGGACTCTGTCGGGATTGTTTTAGACACTTATTAAGTTTACAAATGTGTGTTCCCGTTACTTTATGAAAGATGTGTCCTTTCCAATCACCAAAGTAACTATCAAAATATATCTGCCAACTTAAGATACTGTGACTCAATACACTGCGTGTCATGTGCTGTGCTATCAAATGTAGCACATTGTTGTGAATGACAGATTTAAAATAAAAATGAGTTATTATACAGCAAATTAATTTAGAAAAATGTATTAAATAGTCACCTGTGTCTTCTGCATATGTGACCGTGTTATGTGTAATTGTCTGCATATATTTACTTGGAGAACAAGCAATCAATAATGTGGTAGACCATAACCTCCGGTAATACAACTTCAAACAAAAGCAGTAGCGAGGTCAAATTTTACATTTTCATTACCGTCTACAAAATAAACAAAAAAATGGATTATGGAGCACAGAAACTAATAACACATAAGATAACCACAGATGCACAACAAAATGAAAATATATGAAGTAACTGATTTTCTGTTTTGCCTGAACTACCCTACATTAAGCTACTAAAATATGGTGAACAAACTCAGACAGCAAAACTGCTGAAGGTATATTGAATTTGTGGGTCTTTGTCGTGCTCAAAAGCAGTTCATCATTGATTTCTGTGCACACTGCCGAAATGTTTCTCTAAAGCCTTGAGACAGAACTACCTTGAAGTTAATGTGCTAAAGGCACACAGACATGGGATTCTTGCTAGACAGAAATTCATACTGTCTCAGGCGTTGCTTTGAAAGCTTTCCCAGTGCACTATATTCACTCAACATGTAAAGAAACAGTAAAGTATATTAAAATTCGGCAAAACTTTAAATGACCTCAGCAAGAATCCATTTTAATTCTACAGTATGTTTGTGATAAGATACAAGAGGCTGCACTGTAAAAGGGACATTTACCAATATCAGTGTGTATGGTCTGTAAAATGTCTGTGTGACACCAATCAACCGTAATTACCATAAGGGTTAGAGTTTTCCTCCTGTCTCTAATTGGCCTTTGCTGTCAATCAACAAGTGATTTCTGTTCACAATTGAACTAAGGGGAATGATAGAAGCAGCGATGGCGGGATAATTGAAAATAATTGAGCAAATTGCAGATTTGAGAAGTTGGCTTCATCAGCTCTGCGGGGGCGAAATATGAGCATGTGGAGAGAAGAGAGGTGAACAGAGGAAAAGCTAGATCTTAATGATAATGAACAAAACACTCATCTCCATTTTGCCTTCACCCCCGAGGATAGATCTGCTTATCTGAATAATCAGCCTCTATGTGTCTCAATGTCACATGCACTGGAAAGGATGAGCATCTTTGATCTCTGTATCCTGAGTTTCAGCAGCTATTCACCAGCCCCATGGCTGGCCCATGTGAGAAGTCCCTCAAACATGTGATGCAACCGTGTTGGTGGACCTTCATGTAGTTAAGTGTGTGTTCGGCATCAGTGTGTTTATTTATGGTGCACGTGCGTATATCATGCTTTTTGTCATAATTCTGTTTATCAAGTTTTTAAAGACAAATGAACAATATATATATATATATATATATATAAACAATCCTACAGAGATGCTACTAAACAGGTACATCAGGCGAGAAATGCTGTGACATCAATAATGCAATGAGACAATATTGTAGTTTGTTTTATGTAGCAAAATCCAATTCATGATTTTTTAGTCTAAAAATGTGGCAATTGTCCAATTCATCAGTTTAAATTCAGATTATAATCAACCCCAGAAGTTTCAGTTGTCCCCATTTCTGCTGAAGAAAAAGAGTCCTTTTACTGATGTGGCGTCCAACTTTTTCCATATTCACAGCCTCTGAGATTAACGATTTCCGCACAGGGGATCATCTCCAACCCACTTCACCATTACGGCTTTTCTTGCTAGCATTAAAAGAGACTGGAACACAGCATTTTCTCTTTAAGAGAGGCAGGAACCTTCCCAAGCAGACATGGTTGTGGATTTGCTAAAAGATGCTGACCTATAGCTGCACTAACACATGAACATACGGCCTTCCAGAACATTTGACATTTTGTGTATTCCTTCATGCCTACATGAGGTTTACAGTCTGGTGTTTGGTGATGTTTTCAGTGTGTTGAGGTTCCCTTTCCGTACTTACCATAGATATATGGAGATATGTATACTTGATATGTCAGTTTTATTCAAGGGACTTCATCCAACATGAAGTTATATTTGGGTGTATATAATATTAAAGCTGTAAATGTATACTCTCTTCTATGCAAACTTTTATTTGAGCTTCACAGTGTGTATGTATGTAGCAACATAAATCAACTTCAGTCTACTATATTTTCTTCCGTGGGTGGATTTGTATATCTGATAAAGTAGCAATACTGACAAGCTATTGGGACTAAAGGCAGCCCCTCAGTTTCAGTTGTTTGTCATCGCTTTCTTTTCTTCCTCCTACTCTCCCCATCCTCAAGAGCTGCTTACCTTCCACATCTTTCAAAAAAAAAAACAACAACTCCATCTTGCCTGTAATTTACATTTCCATATGCTGCCAGTGGCGCCAGGGAGAGTGGATAATTGGGTTGAAAGTGGTGACGGTGAAAGCAGGATAGAAAGGGATACAGAGAAGGCCAACTGAAAAAAAAAACAAGCCATTACAGGATGGTTTCTTTTTTTTTCCCCCTTCACTCGTCATTTTGCCATGCTGCTCTTAACCACTTGTGCAGCTGAAAAGATTTACCTTGGCCTTCCATTCTCTCTCATTCTGTACTCGCCTCCCCCAGAGCCTCGTTCCCTCCCTGCGTCTGCCTCATCCATATTCATCCTGCATCTCTCTCTCTCTCTCTCTTCCTCTTCCTCTCTCTTTCGGTCTCTCAAGCTCGCTCTCTCTTCCTCTCTCTCACTGTGTCACCCACAGCATGGCGTTAATACACCAATTAGTACTAAGAGCAGATAATGGACGATGTCATATTGCAAAAGGGAAACCGAGACACAGAGCCACAGTGAGTGAAAATTAGCAAAAGAGCAAGATTGAGAGTGTGAGTGAGAAAAGGGAAACGAGAGAGAGGGAGAGGTGGAGGTATCTTTATGGATGCAGTCTCTGGAAATGTTGAAATACTGCTTTTACAATGATCATCCCAATGGAAAGAGAGTGATAGGAAGAGCGCTCTGGTGGTCACAGGTTGCTATATAAAAGCAGAGGTGGTACACCAACGCTTTGCTGGCTCCAAATACCGATGTCTGCTTTGT
The DNA here is from genome assembly GCF_000239375.1 of Pundamilia nyererei. Lineage (NCBI taxonomy): Eukaryota > Metazoa > Chordata > Actinopteri > Cichliformes > Cichlidae > Pundamilia > Pundamilia nyererei. The sequence continues at coordinate 300,927 of NW_005187559.1, forward strand.
TAGACTCTTAAACCCTTTTCATTGGTTTCCTCCCCTTTCAGTACTGGAAATACCATACAATTTCTTTCCTGCTATTGTGTTCATTTGTACGCCCACAGGTCTTCTACTCGACTACACTACACAGGGCACGCATGAAAGGCAGTAAAGACTTCCTCCAATAATGGTGGCTTTCTGTAGTACTATGTTTTTACTTGCCGACATTATGGCAACATGCTGAAAAGAAATGCAGGTAATATCTTGATTAATTTTCATTCATACACAAAGTGAATAGCAGTGATTTGTATGAAACGGATTAATTCTGAAGTAATGCATATCATGTTTTAATATATTGCTAAGTAGCAACCTTATCTGTACAAAAACACACGCAACCATTATTCGGCTTATTATTTTATAGAGCACATTGTGAAATGTGATGTGCTTTGATAACAAGTATTGCAAAAATAAATTTTGGTTTTGTGGTTTGTGGTACAGGAGATAATTTGTCAATCAGTGGAAAACACAAAGCCGTATAACTGTGAAAATAGGAGCTATTTGCAAATAGGGTAAGGTGTTATGTAAATATGGTGCCGCACAAACACGAGCTCCGACTAGGAAGAATTGGCATTAATCAAACATGAGCTAGAACAAATTAAAGTATGCCAGCTGTATGAGTCCATTTTCTCTGCCTTTTCGGGAGAACACATGAAAACATTCAGGCAAACAGGACCACTGATGCTTTGTTGATAAAGTCTGTCTTATCGAGCAAGTCATTGCTGTATTGAGAAACTAAATGCAACATGGAACACAAATGAAGAAAAAGAATGATTATTAACAGTGACTGAGATTTTCAGTCATGGTTGAGCCTCAATGAAATTATTCAGTGCTAGAACATCCTCACACACCAGCACAAAAACCGCTACAGTGCTACACAGGCGCTCACGCTTATCTTGGATTTTCTTTCATTTTTTTTCATGAGCTCTGTGTTTTAACCACTGCCTTTATCAACACTTATCTGGATCAATTTATTTAGGTGAAAGCAGGAGAGTAATTACCATGTGCTGTCTATAAAGTGCATTTCTGAATAAAGCTGGGCTTTTGATTTGCACTCAGCTTCCTGTGTGTTTCTGAGTTGCATCTATTTGTTTGAGAGCCTCTTAAAACAACACAACCATGCGTGGAGAGACAAAAGGCAGATCATATATTTGAGCACCATGAACTTTGCACTATAATGCACTACAGTATAATGTAACTGTGTGTTCTGTTTTGAATGCACATATATTAGTTTTGTTATAAACTATTCATTGTATTTGTTATGTATTTCAACACCAAACAACATCCCATCATAACTATCTAATGCACACCATTCAGTTTCTCAATCAAGAGCTTGTGTAAATCTTTGTCATTCGTTATGTTTATTTATCTTTTATATCATTTGACTTTCAGAGATCATATTATTTATGAGCAGCGCTTACGAGGCCAATCAGCACTTAATCAGAGTTACTATTGTTGTTGCTAAGAGACCAGTGTGCAGTGAACAACTGTTCAGATTTTGCAAAGCACAAAGGAAAGACTTGATGCTTCAACTTTGTCGACATTTGTTTTTTTTAGCGGTCGAGAGTGGACCAGGTGGCACGGTTTGCCTGCAGCCTAATTATACAGTGTACTGTGACTTTGCATGAATAACATCTGTTTCTGAAAAAATACTGATAAAGTGTGAGACCGCCATAGAGCACAAACTACATTATGCCCTGTGTTTATTGACACAATGAGTCAGACAGCCTGTGAAGGTCAATTGCCTAAATTTGAGAGTGGTATAACAGAGTCGGTACTGTGTAACAGAAAGCTAAGTGGCAACGGCGTGTAGCGTCCAACATTAGCTACCACAATAGAAACTGCCAAAAGGATTTTCAGAGTAAAAAGAAAAATTGCAACATGTACCCCGAACTGGTGCAATTATTGCGTGCGATATGGAAGTTAAATAATTTCATCTGGCACTGGAGAACTTAGCCCATGTTCACCTGGAGACAAAGAGTTCTTGGGATTAATCCAGAGTTATTACTCATGGCAAGTTCAGTCTAAAATAAAAGTCAAACAAAACTGCATTTTTAGTAGTTGGTTCAAATTTAAATCTATTTAATGGCTTTCAAGCAGACGTAGCAAAACAATTTCCACTGAACACACAGACACACGCGCCAATATCCACGTAATAAAAGTGCTTTTAGTGAGGATACGTAACTTTTTTTAAACAGGTGCATTTGAATGATAATAGCAGATTAAATCTTTCGGTTTATTTAAGGACATAAATGTTAAAGCTACTTCACTGAATGCCTGTATAGTTGGACGACGGATGAGGAACTGTAAATATATCGCATGTCTGCCTCAGATTCTTATTATAATGTCTGTGGCTGTCTCCATGGGTAACAGTAAAGTAATGCTGTAATGTAATTTATGTTTTAAGGCATCATTAGGCAGTGTAGGAATGTTGCCATATAAATGTCATCGACTGCTACTGGTTTGAAGCCAGTGTTATTTTTTTAACTGGTGAGTACCATATTTATTTGGAGGATAGCTCTCACTACCAAGTCCTAGCCCTAGCTTGCTAGTTTGCTTATCAAGGTGCAGCTGTAATTCTCGGTGACCTTAAATGGGATGCTAATTTTGGCCCAAGAGAAACAAGCTTAAAAGAATACACTTACCGGAAAAAGTGAGCAGCTGCAACTAAGAGTAGCTTTTAGTAGAACTACCAAGAAGCTTCAATGCCTCCACTTAGTTGCTGATTTTTTTCTTCCTTCCTTCCATACACTTTCACCCCCTTAAACCCGTACCCACCTGTGAACGTCCTGGAGAACACCTGCCAATGTACTCACTCAGAGCCGTATAACACGCTTTCTTTTTTCAACAAACTGTCTGACACCAGAAGAACCAGAAAAGCAATCTTTTGAAAAATCCATCTATTCCTGGGCAGCAGACTGCAATCTTAAAGATGTAGGTTTTTTTTTTAATGTTGGTGCTTTGACATTATTTAGAAACTTTTTTTTAAGTGCTTTGAAACTAATGGAAAAAATAAAAAGCCTAGATACATTTTAATACATGGTGCACATAAGTGAAGAATCTACAAGTCTTATATGAGCACAGAGAACTTGCTGTATGGTTGATTTAAATGACTCCCACACAAATGGCTGTTATCATGGCGGTTTTATTGATTAACTGTCCATACAGTATAAAATTGTTGGACTTTTAAAATAAATCTTTAACACACAGTCAACATAATGTCCTGCACTGAAGCTTCAGCTCCATCTTGACATTAGACATTTCACCTCTCTAGCAGCAAGGTTCAGTCACCTCGACTTCATGCTGACACATGGATAGAACTTTGTCTTTCATGACGTCTTTTCTATTTAAAAAACTTGGACGATTTCTAAGTGAAACACCTCTTTAAAATTAATGCGGTGAAAGCATTTCAGTGGCAGGCTAAGTAGCTGGATTAGAGCACTGGCTGTTTAATTTTAAAATACAGATGCATGCAGTTTAAAATGATGCACAAATCAATTTACAGTGATTTGCATATTATTTCCGTATAGAAGACAAAGGCAACATATCAAATTAAATGTGAAAACTGAGAATTTTTTTGGTTTGGGTAAAAAAATAGACCAATTTTATGTCTGATGCAGCAACATCCATCCCAGTTCTTTTCTCCAAAAGTTGGGAAAGAGATGTATTTACCATTGTGATGATCATCGTCTTCGTTTAAGAGAACTCTGTAAGTGTTTGTACTGAGGAAGCAAATTGCAGTAGTTGTGTTACTTGTAGTTTTACAAGCAAAATGTCAGCTGCTGCAACAGTTCAACAGTCTTCTTCATATTTTTTGTGTCATAATATGCCAGGTGTTATAATTGGATGAAAGGGTCATTGGGTGGAAAGCTACCGGCATACGTGCAGGATCTGGCTTGGCATTGACTTGAATGAAATAAGGAAGTCACCTGAGTAGTTGCATGTTCTACCAAAATCAGTATATATCAATCAACAGTCACGGGGCCTTTACAGATTTACAAGTTCCCCGTGCCATGTGCACTAATGCACACCCATGCCATCACAACACTGACTGCTAAACTGTACTCTGATAACAAGATGGATGGCTTCTCTCCTCTTTAACCAGGCAAATGCAGCATTCATAATGTCCAAAGCCAGTTTCCAATTTTGATCAGTCATTCCACAGCAGTTTTCTGCTTTTCCTCAGTCTTTAATGAGCTCTGGCACCGAGAAGGCAGCAGCGATTCTGGATCTTGCTTGTATTTGTGGATGTAGTTACACTCTGTTCACTGCCAGAGGTTTGAGGAAGTGTTACTGAGCCCATAGAGTGAGCTCTGCTTTAGAATAAGCTCTGTTGTGAATGCAGACCCACTGTGAATGCCCTCCGGTACAGAGATTTATGTTACTGTTGATCATGTCATTTTCAGTTTTTTAAGTTTCAGTTTTTTTCTTATTTTCAAATTACTGATCTATTATCTCTTTAGCTTTTTCACAGAGCGGTGCACCGCTATAACCTTTGCCTGTGAAAGACTCAGCCTCTCTTATATATTCCTTTTATACCCACTTATGTTTGTGACCTATTGCTAATTAAACTAATTAATCACTTAATGTTCCACTAGGCTTTTTTTTTAGAATTTTTTAGTCATTATACAACCAGGTCTTTGATGACCTTGCCCCAGCATCTTTTAAACATGCTGGCATAAGACAAAACAGTCACAGCATTTTTGGAACCGCTTGTATAGTGAAATATATATCAGAGAAAGGTGGAAGGTGGTTCTGAGCAAAGTTAATGTAGGAATCAAATAGTCAGTGTCCTTTTTTTCTTGCAGGTACTTCAAGACGATTTGCTTACACTGTGTGCAATTAAGCTACACCTAATTTGCAGGGCAATTACAGATGACCATTTAGAGGACCTCTGGCGGTTCCTGAAATCCACCTTGGGAAACCACGTGGGTTAGGCATCTGGAAAAAAAAAGAAAAGAAAAGGTGCTAATGTTATACAAAAAAAGCCGTTTCATTAGTGGGCGGGCAGACGTGGTATAGACTACATTTCCCTAACTTAGGTCGACTAAGGCTTGTTTATAAAACTGTCATGAAACTGTCTTCAAGGTACCAAACTGTATGTGAAAGCCAGTGACGAATGCGCTAGGTTGTAATTGGCCTGATGCAGAACTGCAGAGGTTGAAAATGCCGTGTGGACGGTCCTGATGAGAGTGCGCGCTGCCTGTCGACAAAGAGGGAAACTAGAGTGATCCGTTCTGTGCGTCAAGACGCACGAGATAACCGCATGTGACTTGTGTAGACTGTCCTAATTCCAACGGATGATTTTTACACTGTAGAGCTGCACGAAGTCAAGGAGTCGACAGTTCGGGGGGGGGGAAGCGTGTAACAGAAACACATCAGGCATTCAAGAGTCTGATCTGTATTACGCAGACGTTTTGCGACGGTGACACATTTGCTCAAATGCTCACCACCAAGCCAGCGGCGGACGGACAACAGAATTACAACTTAATTTTTCTTAATAATCAACTATAGTTTAACATTTCCGTCACCTTCATCGTTAAAGTGTTCCGCATGCTCTAATATTATTTTTCTACCAGGATGGTGTCGTCGCCGTTATTTATTTTGATGCCCACACGGGCACATTTTCGTGAGAATCTGTTTTGTCCGTGATGATTTTCCCTCCATTGGCTTTATCATATTTTTTAGTCGGGTGGATTTTCCCCCCCCTGTCTCCCGTCTTTAAGATAGCAGGCTATTAATTTTTAATTCTTATGCATCCGCACGAAGACGGCACCAGAGAGGAGAAAAAACGAGTGATAACCAGAGGGGAAGAAAAGGAGAAGGAGGCAAGTGAGGAGAGAAACGAGAATGAATGAGACACACTGAGAAAACAAGGAGAAGGAGATTGGAGGAAACAAGGTAGGATCGATGTCCAGCTTTTTTATTTTACACGTGCTCTAAATACATGTGATAAGAGTGCGACAGTAATAGCATGTAATGCGCAGCAACCTGGCTTCTTCTGTGAGCCTGCGTGAGGTGTTCAGACGTGGTAATACGATTTATTTATGTAATATTTTATGTTTTGACAGGTAGCGAAGTTCATGTTTACGGTGCGTCAACAGCAGTCGCCTCATATTTAAAATGCGTGCTGGATGTTCTAAATTGGTCGCATCTGCGAGTATAACTCTCGTCTGTGGGCCTGTGCGTTGCACCGTGGCCTGGACAGTAACAGATTTTGGCAATTTTAATTAATACTTAGGGTCTGCGAGCCTGAAAGTGACAGTGTGCATGTCCTATAAAAGCGAAGAAGCTGTGAAGTGTTTTCAGTTGACATTGGGAAATCGAGGCAAATCACGACTCTTTTTAGACAAGAAAAAAACAAGATGTTCTGGGATATTTGTGACAGAAGTGATTTTTGTAATCACTCTGTTCAGGGTTTGCTCCGCAAGTTCCTTCAATTAGAGAAAGAAATGAAGTAACCAATTGATTATTAGAGGAATGCATCAGAGCAAGTGTACAGCCTCAGTGTGAACTACTCTGTCCAACCCCCTGTCCAAGACTACATCATTAATCCTACCTTGTCAAATCATTAACTATAGGCTAGCTGTTGGGGAGTCCTTGAGTGTTTCTGGGTCTCCCAAACTATGTGAGAAGTTCTGTTAAATTTAGCCCATCTGACATTCTAATAATAGCTTGTGCACAAAATGGCAACAGAATATGTTATTATGTTATTGTCTTAATATCACCTCACTACAAACCAAGCCAGGAAGCATACTGTCATACATCCAAATTTAATCAAATGTGACCCCCTTAATATTTAGGGGTTCAAATCATGATAACCCCATTATAATGTTACTACGCTGAGCTAATTCCCAATTTAATAATAAAATCTCTAATAAAAAGGCATCAGCCGACTGTATTGCAGCTCTGATAGATGAAATCAAACCTTTTGTCTTTGTGTGTTATTATGATAAAATTGAACCTGAGGAGGCAAACAAGAAAGCCCCTGAAAACAGTTATTTTCAGTTTGTAATCCTTTCCCTCATTCTTTCCCTCATTTCACTGGGGTGCATTGTGTTTGCCCTGCCAATTCTTAGGGAAAAAATTGGCATGTCTACTATTCTGAAGGGGCTGAATGAAATTTAAATTCTTCAGGTGGTAAAACAGCAATATTGCAACTGTCTGATTGCGTTATCTGGGCATTCAAGAAGCCAGACTTGGAATTGGTTTACTGCCAAACACACTCCTCGGGAAGACAGAAGGATTTATTTCCCCCTTGTCTGTGTGTCACATCACCATCAGAAAAATTATTCCCGGCTTTCAATGGTTGAATAATAGTCATATATTAGCATGGCATTAATGATTGTCACACATTTAATAAGTCACTTATCAGAATTAGATTTACTTGAGTTTTTCGAGACTTTGAAATGTTGTGGTCAGGATTTGATCATCGTTTTATTTTATTTAAAACATCGGCTGTGAAGAAGACACTGTATACAGAACCTGGTTGATTTTTTTTAAATTCTTCTATCCGTTTAGGTTTAATGTGTGCGTCTATATGAACATGAGAAATGCACATACTCATGTTTTCGTTTATAGCATGTATGTCTCTGCATGTGTGCAGGCGCTCGCACACGTGCACAGACACGTACACTTGATCTTTTTTTATAAATGGGATTAACAGTGCTAAGTTCCCAAAGCGACTACACCTTCAGATTTTTTAAATTCTTTTCATTTTGCTTTCTGCTGTTTAGATCCCTACAGCTCTTTGACAAGACTGACTAAATAACTTTGTTGATAGAAAATTAGCAGAAAGGAAAAAGAATTGATGATTTTTACAAAATAACCTGTGTTATTTCAGGACAGTTCAGCATAATTCTGTTTCACACATTAGAAACATTAGACACATTAGAAAAATAACATTGACTGGATTTACAAAAAAATGCTGACACCTGTTCTGTCACTGTAATACTTGATTTAAAAAAAAAAAGAAGCTCTTGTCACGATTGTTAATTACTAGAAGCAATACATATTGAATGTTACATGCCAAAAAGCTGGATTGTTGATTTTGACACTGCATGGAGATTTATCCTTAACCTGTGAAAGCCAGTGACATCTTTTTCACACATAAGATGGTATGAAATGAAACTGAATGTGGCTTGTAGTAACAGTATAGCAGTACATTATTCTACAGTTTTAATGCCCTCTGGGGTAGCAAATAACATAATTCAAAATGCACGTATAATACAGATAAATACGCAATTCAATTCAATTTTCTGTTTTGCGATCAAATTGTTTTAAATGTTGGGTTCTCAGTGGGCAATTACACATGTTATTAAAATAAAAAATAAATGAATAATCACTAAAGAATAGAAGGGAGCCGTTTGCTATGAAAATCTGTTAATTAAAGCCATCCGTCAGTCAAGTCAAGACACAGAATTTCATAACATTGTGCGGCAAACACAAAAATTATTTAGCTACAAGTGCACACGATAACGCACATAGCCATTTCTCTTTTCATTACAAAGTGAATAATTTTAATTAATTCAAATTGTTGCATATGTGGTGATGGTGTTCTAACATGCCCACTTAACAACACACACTTTACTGTGCACACATAATGCCACTATAAGCTATTTCAATCTCCAGGAGGGAATTAAAGGCAAATATTTATTCCAGTACAGAACAGAGGAACTCTACTATGGCGTTGCAGTATATTCAAATGATAAACTTAATCTCAAAATTGTCTTTTGATGATGGAAGGTTCCCAGATATGATATTGGATTAGTAAAATCCTTGCACGTACAGCAGGCCATTGAAAAAATTTATTTTCGGATATGTGCGTGGTCAATATATATAGATTTATCATAAATCTGAAGATTATTTTCCATTGTAATACATGGCTAACAAACATTTTTTTCTTAATCTGATTTCTGCATAGCACACAAAAAGCATTCAGATGAGTGATATAGCATCGTTACAGTATGAGATTAAGAAGCGTTCTTCAGCCTGTTCAATCTTATTAGGGTGGAGGTAACCAGTGAGGGTTGTGGCAGTGATGGGATCCATGCCCGTTATTATTGTCTCACGGGATGCTGCCTGGGTACCTGTGCGCCCCTTGTGAATGGGCAGGAGTATTATTTTATTACCCTTTTTGTTATGTCCAAATTCTGCGTGTCTGTTGGGCAGTTTTTCTCTGGACTGACCCAGAAGCTCTTTATTGTGTAGTGCCAGGTAGCTTTTCCTCGCTCCTTGCCTTTGTAGTTAGCAGTGTTTACCTGGCAGTGGCAGTTCTGGGGTTGTCACTAGCCTGATAAGACTTGTCCTGACAGGAAAACCATTATGATTATGACAGTTATTGTGTTTCAGTGTTTTACCACTGCTGACAAAATACACTGGAAATGGTTTTTAACAGCTTTTGTTGGACTAATTATTGCAATCAAAAATACCATATTATGTTTTCTAAGCCCATTTGGCTGTTTTCCCTTTAAATGCTAGATTACATTTTTGGAGGATAAACATGCAATAATGGATTGGATATAAAGCAGCAAAAAGAGGGAGACGGGAAAGGAAAATAGAAGGGGTGAAGAGTGGAGGGTGCACTGGCCAGGGATATATATAACGGCCAAGAAACAGTGCCTGTCTTTGCTGTGGCAATGAGGTGCAGAAGTGATGGGCATTGAATGTCCTTTGTGAGGCTACCGGCCTTTGTGCTGTGGAGTTATCTGTGATGTAGTCACGCAGCTGTGCTGCAGCCTGTTGGTTATCGGCTCTGGCGTCTCTGCTACATCTGGAGAAAGTCTGGAAGTGTGGGTTTTGAGGAGCCAATCTTACAGGAACCCCACCACACACTAATTCAATTCACTTGCTGCCAGCCTTGAGCACGTGTAGGCGCCGGCGTGGCGAAAATGAACAGGAGCAATAAGAGCACATGAACAGAAAAAATCGATGAGGACTCTTTTTCATAAATGGAGTGGGTGTTAAATTAGCTGGATTGGTCCATGTAGCAACACATTGGATTGAGTGTCTGGTGTATTTGGGTTGTGTCTATCGACTGAGAGACGACTGGGTGTACAGCAGGGGAAAGACTCAGTGATGCTCATTCAATGTGACCAATCAGCCTCACCAGCAATTCATTCAGTTTTACACTGATTTGTCAGAGAAAATGGGATCTCTGTTTAAAACAAATGTGTCGCTGGAGTTTCAGTGACCATATTACAGTTGCTCTTTTTATTTCATGTAATTTGCTGCCTTTATTGGATATTCAGAGTTTAGATAGGTAGGCAAACATATACCCAAACTACTTGAGCTGTCCAGTCACCTTTGCTTCTAAAAAAAAATTAATGGAAAACTTTAAATCCCAGCTATTAAATCAATTTGTTTTCCAGTTTTCATTTCTGAACATGCGTTTTACAGGTTTTCAAAGCCCTGTGGCAGGATATAATTTTAAAGGTACTTGAAAATAATGATCACAAATCAGTATAATTTTTCCCTGTGGGTTGTCTGGCATTTTGGAAAGTAAGTTGTGGCAGCTCTTGCCAAGGGGGTATAATGGCAATGGTGCCATTGAGATCAACTTCAGTCCTTCTGCGAACCGTGGACGCGGTCACAGAAAGCTCTATAAATGCAAATATGTGCAAGTAAACTCAAATATTTATAAAATTCTAAATGCAAATTTTCACCTAAAACTAAATACCCAAAAGGAGCATATGGGAGAAACTTTGACTAGACAAAAGGTGAAACTTTAGGTAATTGGAGTAGGTTTCCACATCTAAGCTATCCATCTGAAAAAGGAGGAGCACACAGATGAAAGGAAACAGGGATCAATTGACCTAATAGCTTGTCCAATCAATCCTTATGTTTTCTGATAGCTTGATGGAGGGTGCAGAGCGGAGTGGTGGATGAGCCCCTCTAATTGGCTTGGCCAAAATGGACAGAGCGAGAGACTGAGTGGTAATGGCAGAAGTAGTCGTCACTCCTCCTCACACCTGGTGCTCTCATTCTACCTGCGTCAATACTGACACCTTTATCCTCATTACCTTCTGCTTAGTGCCATGTCCAGACCCTTCATCTTCAATGGAACTTCATTGTTCCTTTATTTATTCTCCGTTTGCACAATCCTCTTCCTTTCTCGCTTTCTGCCACCGACCTCTCGCAGTCAATGACTGCAGGAGTTACTCGGTGTTGTCTTTGCTATACCGGCATTCTGTTGGGCACTAGAATTAGGAGAGACATGTTTATAAACAGGATCCTTGCAAGCTGTGTTCATGCGAGACACACCTGAGTCATTCCACAGAGGGACGGCCCTAGTGGGTTTGTATTTGTGTCAGCAGCACTCCCATTGGAGTATATGGTGTTGGACTGGTGTGAGCATGTTTGTGTCTGTATGTCTCTGTGTTCCGTGCTGTGAGTACTGAGAACACCAAGAAACAACATGGGACTGAGAGAAGCTGCTTGTTTTCCTGTCTGCCAAGATGGGAGCTGGAGGAAAGCAGATTGAGAAAAAAAGAAATGAGGTAGGGGAGGAGGGGAATGGGAGAAGAGATGGAGCTCCTTGAGAAAGGTATGAAAGGGCACGTATATACATAAACAGCTGCAAAAACACCCAGAGCATTTTACATGATGCCAGATAAGACGGAGAGGGGGGAAGTGCACCGTGATGGAAAAAGTCCATAAACACCTAGAGCAATGAACTTCAAGAGAGAGGTAGATGAGTGAGTGAGAGAGAGAGAGAGAGAGAGAGAGGGAGAGAGAGAGCATCCGAGGTGGATTAATTAAGGATTATAATTATGTTGGGACTATGCATGCCTCACCTGAGACTAGCCTGTGCTGCGCCTCTCCAATCCTCATGCCCTCTGCTCCTCTGCACATATGGACACAAACCAAAGTACTACCCACACTTGTGGTATCATAGATTCACCTCCCTGACACTGTATGCAAAAGTGAATGAGTGCAACAGCTTATTAACCTTTTTGCCGCTCTGGGTGTGTGTGTGTGTTTTTAATCGGCCTAGTACAATATTGTTGTTATAATGTTCCCTTTTGTACTTGTGCAGCGAACATGCCAAACTTATCTGGACAGAACGCGGCACAGTCCTGTAAGAATCGTCTTGAGGTAAAAGTGAGTTTGTGTCCAGGCAATTGTTTAAATTCCCAACAATTAGCTGATGGCACTAAAGAGCAACTACACAAGTCTCAGTTTTCACATGCTTTGCTTAAATTAGCATCTGTAAACAGTGATTGAGTATCAGTTGTTACGGTGAACAAGTTAACAAACAGCTGCTTATTTACACAGCTGGTAGATGCATAACGGGAATAATTATTTGATATATTTCTGGCCACCTCGTGAAATTTACTCTCTTTCTAGCAGCTAATTGCTTCATCATGTTCATTAGCGAGCAAGGTACTTTTCTGTCTGTTGTGGTAGAAGGCAGGTAACATAAGCCGGGTCTATCAGCATGCTTTCAGAAACACATGAGATGCATGTACATGGGGTTGATGAGAGTGATGGGAATGAACTGCAAAATCCAAGATATTTCCATGCTGATCAGCTATAGAGGCACAAGTACAGTTTCCTCTTTGCATTACAAAGATAGTATTGAGGCTGCAATGCTCATGCCTCTGAGTGGATAAAGCTCTGTTTTTTCCACTGAAACAGTCAACAACTAGCACCCAGGTGTGGTATTAACAGAATCAATGTGAGGTAAGATGCTGCTAAAAATGACCATGCATGCTCAGCAAACCCTCTGTGGTTATATGGAGGGTTCTTTCTTTTTTTCTTTTTTTGTCGTTGTTTCTAAAAACTACACTGCTGTGCAGCAATTTTTAGTTATCGAGTGCTTTGTTACCTTTGTCTGAAACGGGGACAAAAGAAAGTCAAACGTTTTTATGAAAAATGAAAATCTGAAGATGGGGACCGCAAGAGGTTACACTGTGGATGGTGAAGGACATGCCTGTAATTGAATAGAGTAGCTAGTCTGTCTGTCCGAATATGATTGTACTTTTAATCTAGTAACAATTACGTTCACACCGCTTGTCCTCCTGTAGTGCTTTTAGTGTATGATCACGAGCCGTACGTCACCTGACCACAATAGGACTTCGCTAAAGCACAGCTTGCCCCCTGGTCAGCTCACATCCCCAAGTTGATACAGAAAAGACACACATAACACAACATAAACTGATCACCAAAGACACAAACGCACACATGCTTTCTGCAGCTGCAGAGGCATTTAGGAAACAGAATGGGAATGGATTTAATTGAGTCTTTGATCATTATAGAATTACCATGTGCCTTCTTGGCACCCTGGTTATTGTTTCATGGATTAATCATTTTCATTCAACAAATTGTGGAATCCACACAGTAAATCAGTGTTCTGCCTGCTTGACACAGATATGCAGTTAGAGCAAGGGAATTCTAATGTGCCCTTGCCCTCCAATTGGCTGCAGTCGGCCATGCGACTTGATTTATTTGACGGATTGGTTTTATTGATTTACTGAATTAATGTGGTGCCTGTTTAATCAGTGTGCTATGGAACTATGCGGAATTTGACATCTCTGTGAACTCAAATGAATTGAGTGTATAATATTGATTTGGTTATCTACAGTATTTATTCAGCCATTTGTCTAAGAGCTGATTAATTCAGTGTTTACGAAATAATTTAGGTGTGTGTTGGCTGTGCAGCTGTTTATACATTTATCTGTGTGTGTCTTTCTCTCTGTAGCAATGTTCGGAAGGTATAACTTTTCTGCAAAAGCATGCTGCCACTGAATTGTGTCTAATGACTCATCACATCAAGACTCGGCTCTTGTGCGATTAGTATTAATGCATACACACACTGCGCAGTACAGTATATGCATATATGGGGACTGTGCCACATGTGAGGTGTCCCTGTATTAGTACTGTGCTCTGTCATTGCAGATAATATATCGTAGGGCTGAAGTAAAATCATGATCATTAATATTTCAGACACTGTTGTGGTCGAGATTACATAACATGACGTAAAATGCATAACGTAATGCATTTTACCTATCCTGTAAACCGAGACTTCTCTTTCCTTTAACTGAGCTGGTGGTAATTTTAACCTGCCACAGTCCGGTGTGAATGGAATTGCACCACTGTAAATGAAAGGGGTGCACTAGATTTTTATGACGCCAAACAAAAGCGTCTTGTTATCTCAATTATCATGCCTCACTATGGACAGAAGCCAAAATCGTAAATGAAAATAAAATTCAATTTAATTGCACTGGCCTAGCTGGAGCAGTGCTCACCACCGGTGTGGTGATTGAGCAGTATCTGTCAAAGAGGGCCAGAAGAAGGAGAACAGTTCTAATTAGAGCTAACTCAGGATGGATATGGATGCTTTCTGACAGCTGTCTCATCTGATTCTGCTGCCCCATGGAAGAAGCAGTTGTTTGGAGATGTTTGTTTAGGCTCATTATGGATAAAAGTAGAAGCTTTGCACATCTATTTTCTCCCATTCTATGTCTGCTGTAATCATCAGCTTTGCTGTTACACAGATATCTCAGCTGTCAATTGGTTTCCTGTATTTATAGAGCATCTTGTGTGCTCACAAGACATTTTGCAGTCCCAGATGTGATCCTAGAATGGATCCTGCAAGGATAAAAAAACATTTAACTGTACTGAGAAATGATCAATGATGCATTTCTGGGGCTGGGCATCAGTCTACAGTAGCACTAAAATACATGAAGGTATAAGACGCTACATGCGATCAGAGATCTATAGCTATTGTCGATTGTAGGAGAAAGTGCTAAGTTATTAACGGGGGATGCAGTGAACCATGCACTGTAAACTCTTACTCGATGTATTTATTCACTCATATGACATGGACCACTGCTTAGGTCATAATTACCATTCAAGTTCAGACGAATGCAGCATTCTGTATTCCACTGACATTTCTGCTGTGCATATTACACTGTATATTTAATAAGGTGTATGACTAAAATACACTGTATTAAAGAGGCTTAGGGACAAATAAGGTGGGCGTGATGGGAGGGCATTTTTATTCATTTTATAAGAAGATTCCATTATGTTTTCTATTGTTGGTGTTTCTCACAAAGAGTCATGTAATAATTATACTGTAGAGATTTCTGATGGCTGAAATTCCTCCATTGCTTAAAAAAATAAAAGCAAACACCAGAATCAATGTAAAATACCTCTACACCTAACCTGAAGAGGTTACATGAATGCTAATAACGTGATCATAACCAAATTATTGCAGCAGTCATGTAGTCATGCTAACTGGATTATCTTAACTAAATTGGAGCCACAGCTGAAGAATGGCTGACTTAGGTGACTGACCTCAAAATCAATCTTTTGCTTTACTTCACTATTCCTTGTTTCCATGCAAAGCAGTGGGTTTATGTACAACACCAAGGTACGGCTGGAGGTAGACAGTCAGCTGAAAAAGCACAACACGTTTCTGGGTGACAGAGAAGTGTCTTTTTGTGTTTCAAAGTAAAGTAACAAAGCCTGTGTTACAGGGCTCTGTAAACTGATCATCACAGCAAAACAGACTTGAACATTTTCCTTGTGGTGCAAAAAACATGTTTTGCTTGGCTGCTTTGCATCAAACGCATCATGCGAACATCGTCTACCGAGCAAATCGAGTTACTGCAAACCATAATCGTGCAATCGCCTCGAGGTGGTTGCACATAGTAAACAGGTTATGGTTTGTATTTAAACAAACTGCTTCCCACAGATCTAGTACTTAGGGTCTCTGTTGAGCTCTTAGACTACATTTTAGACTTTCACTTTTTTCCCTCTGTAATAAGTCTGAAAGCATCTACATTAGCCTATTTTTCTCTGCTCTTTTTGTTACCCTCTACATAATTTGCTCTGCCCTCACAGACACAGACTGTTTGTCGACTAGTCTAAATTATTACGCCGCTTCAGCCCACATACATACCTGTTTGCTCACCTACCATTTGCAGTTTACAGACCTAAATGTCTGTGTGCTCACTGGTTCTCCTAATATGTGCCTGTTTGCACTCTCTTGCCCCTTCATCCTGCGCTTCATGCACCTTTGTGAATTCTGCTTCCTTTTGCGAGTGTACTAACGTTTGCCCTACACTCACCTTCTCTCCTGCTCATGTGCCCCCCTAACTCACCTTTTGATTCAAGCAGATATGGATGGAAATACAAATGACCCCTGATGAACCCAGATATTGAGCTGTTTTAAAGCCGGAGGCTTTAGACAATATCCCTTCCTTGCTCCAACATGCTAGAAAAGGAGGGGCTAGTGTTTCTCACTTTAGCTGGGTTTTATGGGATTTACGACCCTCGTCCTAGCAGACGTCTCTCCCACCACTGCCATCTCTCCTATTGGGTAGAATTAGCAGGCGAGGAAAAGAGGCAAATTAAAAGGAAGAAAACACAACATCTAATAAGCATGTTGTGAAAGCTTTCAGCAGGATATGGGCTGAGGGAGGGAGAGAGAAAGAACAGCAGTTTATAATCTTGACTCTCTTTTTGCATTTCCCTCTAATTTCCTTCTGCCCCACTGTCCCCTCCGCCCTCTGTGACTTGCTGGTGGGGCTCTCCGAGGAGATCATCTCCGAGCATGGGCAGTGTGAGACAGATGGGCGGATGATGGATCTGACGTGATAGACAGCAGGGTGATGGATGGCTGGCTGGCTGATAGGGGATTAATGCAGTGCTGGGGCCGCTGCCACACAGTGGATGGCTTAGTGATAGATAGATAAAACTGACGAGGAGATAAACAAGAGAGCACTAATCCACGCCCCCTTGATGGACAGAAAATCAAAGTGAAGGAAAAGAGCCACATAGGGAGAGGTGGACCTTTGTAGTGGCGTTGCATGGTGTAAAGCTTTCATGTGAGGGAATGTAAGTTGATGCAGGGTGAGATCAGGTAGAGCGAGGAGGAGAGTAAAGGAAGGGCACTGTGTTACAGTAGTATGTGTAAGCAGTGTAGATATATATATATATATATGGTAAATGGTAAAATGGCCTGTATTTGTATAGCGCTTTACTAGTCCCTAAGGACCCCAAAGCGCTTTACACATTCAGTCATCCACCCATTCACACACACATTCACACACTGGTGATGGAAGTAGGGCTGGGTATCGTCACTGATTTCTAGAATCGATTCGATTCCGATTCACAAGGTCCCGAATCGATTCGATCCACGATTCGATTCAATTCGATTTGAATCTGGGAAATCTTGCCTCAGACAGTCAGAAATATTATAATTCAGATCAGTACATTTACATATTTTTGTATCTATAAAAAGGAAGCTGACACTCGACAGACTTTATCAAAGGTGTAAGCACAAGCGCTGTAAACAACGGTAGAATTGTGCGTAACAAGCAAGCGAATAATGCAGAAAACAGATTTTTAGATGGGAAACTGTTCTTGAAGTATACAGAGAGAGAGAGAGAGAGAGAGAGAGCTGTGCATGAAGTGTGGTTTTATCGTGGTGGAAGCAAAACAGCAAAAGTCAGAGGGAATTCATGACAATGTTTATGTGAAGCGTAGTTTGGATCTTCTTTTGCTGTTGGTTCGGTCAATATTGTTTGGAGAGATATAAAACCTGCAGCTTTAGAATCAGCGCAAAAAGGGTGTAAATACAAAGCGCGGGCCACCGAAACATCAGAATCAGCGAGCTGTCGGCTTTCAGCCCCGACCGTGTCCGTGCTGTCGGGTGAGAAAGGCGACATCTCACTGATTCAGATCCGTCGGCGGGTCCGCGCTTTTTAGTCAGTTCTTACGTCTTTGTACAGAATCCGTGTTCCTGCTCTCATTTACTGTTTTAGCTGTTTGGTGGTTGTTGAAATTTTGTGAGGTTTAACCTGAGATTCTGGTGTTTGGGCAAAATAAATTTATATTAAAAAATCGATTCAGGATTTTAATGAATCGATATCACGATAATCGATTTTAATCGATAAATCGATTATCAAAACCCACCCCTAATGGTAAGCTACATTGTAGCCACAGCCACCCTCAGGCACACTGACAGAGGCCAGGCTGCCGAATACTGGCACCACCGGGCCCTCTGACCACCACCAGTAGGCAACGGGTGAATGGGCAATGGGTGCCCAAGGACACAACAACCGAGACTGTCCAAGCCGGGGCTCGAACTGGCAATCTTCCGATTACAAGGCGAACTCCCAACTCTTGAGCCACGATCGCCTCTAATATATATATTTAGAGAGCGAGAGATGTGTGTTGATATGGCGTTGCAGGTGACAGTGAGGGTTGTTGGTACACTTTTTCAAGTGATGGCGAACAGTTTGACTTCAGGATTAGGCATAGCAGCAAATTGCCCATAGTGGGATATGATGGGATGATTGGCCAGGAGAGAGTGCTGCTTGGGAATAGAAGATAACTGTGCTTGTTGTGTCTGTAGGTATTTTTTAATGCTCTTCCATCAGTGCAACAGCTTAATCTTCGGTGTAATGTACAAAAATAAAGGTTTTAGGTGTCAGATTTTAGGTCTCTGTGTTTAAGTGGTGAGTTGAAAAGGTCTGTCGTGATAAAAGGATGAGGGAAAAAAGTGAGGAGAGTGGAGGACAATCCCAGGGAGAGTACCTCTGAAAATAGGGAGCAAGCTACCTATCCTTGTGTTATTATCGAGCGCTAAGCTTTGTCTCTGTTCACCATTTCAGGGGACCCCAGGGGTTCTGGCATCGATCTAGTGTGCTTAGAATGCACTCCAGTGTCACCTATTTAAACACAGTGAGCCGCTAGCCAACAAAGACAAGCCTTTATTTATCAAGCCTCTGATTTTGGCTGCACGGATGACAACCTGATTAGCACTTAAAGGAGCTCTTAAATCTAATATTGGAATAAGTGGAAGCAATCTATACATAGAGGGAGACAACACACTTGGTCAGAGAGAGTTAGAGTGGAGGATGAACAGAGAGGTGAGTGAGTGTGTCATTCATGAGGTTAATGAAGGGACAGGGCGGGATGGACTAGATGAGGAGTGTGTGACAGAGACAAGCGAATGGGGATGAGAAAAAGAGTGTGTGCGACAGAGACCGATGGGTGAGAAGCAGAAGGAACAAGTGGATGAGAGAATGAGCATGTGATGGAGGAGTGGTGGCAAAGATTGAGGGGACCAGATGAGAGCATGAGTGGCTAGGACAATAAAGGAAAGTCAAATGAAGGGGCGAGGATATTGTGAACAAGTGAAGGCCTGAGCAAATGAACAAATTGCTAAGCAAACAAGTGGGGAGTGAGTGTGTGTTTCTGTGTGTTCATGCAAATTGTGGGGGCGTTGTTGCACATGTGCGCTTGCAGGCAAATGAATGAGTGAGGCATGATGGAAGAGACTAAGTGAGTGAGTAATGGGGGTTAGTGATGGGTGTGTTGACAGAAAGTGTCAGCTTTAACCACACTGACCTGCGAATACAGGCTGCATGCACAAGTGGCTGAATTTGAGTGCCAGCTTGGACGTGAACTGACTGTAAAATTGGATGTGAATTTCGAGTTGGATGTGGAATGAATGTAAATAGGAAAAGTAGGTGGATGGTGTTTGCACATTTATATCTATGTGTCAGGCTACTGTCGTTTCTACATCATTTTAGATGAGCCCAGGAGATGAGCATCTTTCTAGCCTCCTTGGCACAAAAGCTCAGCTACATTTGAACACCTCATTTCATCTTCTGTGTAATTATAGAAAGTGGGTTTGGGCTGTGTAATTTTTCAGGGAACCTCTTCTATCCTTGCCTCTTGTCACCCAGAGAGTACCAAAATTGAGGCTTGTATTTTTAGTTCAGCTTAAACGCCATTAAAAAATAATCTCAAGCTTCTTGGCATGCTATAACTGGGAACCATTTTGTTTCATGTAATAGACAAGTTTATTTACTCTCCTAGGGAGAGGAACACTAAGTGATGCCAGTGCTCGATTAGAGAGGAGCTGTTACTAGAGAGCAGCAAGATAATTTATTCTTGCTTTCTTTCCCTTGGGATGCCAATGGCCGATTTGCTTTCGACGCCAAGAAGTGTGTGGACGTATTTTATGTGCAACACTGTCACTGGGATGATGTTGGGACATTTGTGATTAGGCTATTGTCTGTCCAGCCTGTGCTGCACTCAAATCCTTCCCCCTCTTACCTCTTCTTCATCAGTAACCCGCCAGCAAGACAGTACTGAGTATAAAATGTCAGGAGAATTTGCATGGTATAAATGCACATACATTGTCTGCTCTTGCTGCTCCTTCATCAGGCTTTCACTTGTTTGGCTTACTTGTCTCTCTCACCTTCCCCAGCATCCTTGGCTGCAGCACTCTTTTCTGACCCTGTCGTAGTCTCCTTCAGGGTCTGTCTCTTGGTGATCAAGCTCCATTATTTATGCTGTATCGTGTATCACCATCAATTCGTGCAGTGTAGCAGTGAACAATTGAGACAGATTTCCTTGACTGTCACAACAGCAGTGAGACCCGGCAGAGGTTTGGAAATGGGATTAGCCCTAAATGGAATTTAATTTACACCGTTGTTGTCTGTGGGACCCGTCTACCACTCAGACACCATGATTCACTCTGGTAGTGCTTTCTCCATTGTGTGTGTATGTGTGTGTGTGAGTGAAAGATTACTGTTTTACTGCCCAATGGACACTGTAGAATTTGTAATGTGATGCACATGCGCAGCTGCTACATTTCTCCAAGGTGCTGAAATGCTATTCCTATTGTTGTGCACTTTTGATCAGGTTTGTTAAAGAAAGTCTTACTTTAACAACTCGCAGTTGTCAGTGTTATGTCTATCAGCTTAGAGACCGAAAAATGTCTCAGTCCATAATAAGGCAGAAAATGCTTTGTTTTTTCCCGCTTGATTGATGGAAAAAGACACACCGCTTCCACAACAAACAAAATAAGATTTTTATGTCTAATTAGTGAAAAAAAAAAGAAACAATAATATCAAAATCCTACATGATTCAATTACCAGACCTTAGCCACGGCAGCTGGCAGGTCTTTGACATGAAATGTATAAGTGAATGAATGAGTAAATAGATAAAATGAATAAGAGCGAATCGAAGTGTGAATCAATGTTTATGGATCGGCATCCAAAGACCTGCTGTGCTACAGATGAAATGAATGTGGTAGCAGTTGTGTGTGTGTCAGCATATGTTTCTAAGTAAGGCAGCATCTGGGTATGAAAGCTGCAGTGATGCTTTTCAGTTGCATCAGTGTGCGTTCAGTGTGTACTGTGCATGTATGATGCATTTGTCCTTGGTACTTGAGGGGTGTGTGTGTGTGTGTGTGTGTGTGTTTGTGTGTGTGTGTGTGTGTGT
>NW_005187559.1:322228-334347 GCF_000239375.1 Pundamilia nyererei
TGTGTGTGTGTGTGTGTGTGTGTGTGTGTGTGTGTGTGTGTGTGTGTGTGTGTGTGTGTGTGTGTGTGTGTGTGTGTGTGTGAGCAGTGTTTTTTCTTGTTTCCTGAATGGTAATGGTGGCTTCTGATGAATTCAGTTTCGTGTTTTTCTGACTTCCCAGCGCTCTTTATCCTTGCGCTTAACACAAACATAATCAATACTTGAATTAATGTGTAAGTAAAGAGTCAAAACATGTCACACTGGGCTTGGCGCAAGCTGTTGCTCTGCCCCCACCCCAGCAACCTTTAACTCAGCTGGGCTGAGCAAAGTCAAGAAGGAAGTGAGGAGAAAGAAAGAAAAACGTAAGTGTTCATAATGAACACATTATGGAAGTACATTGGAAGAATGTGTTCTGCAGTCTATATCTTCTTCTTTTTTTTTGCTGCTGTATTTATTTTACTAATTATTAGTCAAGAGATAATTATGACTTGCTGCATGGATGATGCCTCTTGACAAGGAAGGAAGCACTGTAGTGAATGATGTGTGCATTCAAGTGTTCAGGTGAATGTAGTGTTAGGTATGACGGGCACTGACTACAGAATGACGAGACAGGCCACAGGTGTGGGTGTCGGCTCAAGGCAGAGTGTGTGTGTGTGTGTGTGAGAGTGTCTGTGTGTAAGCATTAGCATTTGTGTGTTGTGTTTGCAGACAAGTGATGGGATGTGAGGCTCAAGAGGCAAAACGGTGAGTTTGTGAGTGGTGTATTCCTGTAATCTGCTCAGATCAGATCAACTAGAGCCAATAATGCCACACTGCTTTTCCTTTATCTCACACTTCTTTCTCTCTCTCGGTCTCTGTGCCTCCATCCTCTCTCTCCGTCTTTTTTCTTTTCACTGCAGTGGGAGCCAGCTTTGCTGCAGAGGGAAAGATGGGGTAAAGATGGGGGGAGAGAGAAAAGACATACTAGAAAGAGTCTGGAAGATTGATGGTGAGAAATGGAGATAGGAGGGTGACTCGGAGAACAGAGGAGGAAGGTGGACGGGATTGAACAATAAACGATTACTGCTCTGCTTGTGTGTGCTCCTGTTAGAGCCTGATACCGAATCAAACAGTGCTCTTTCTTTCTATTGACACACGCACACTCGAGCACAGCCACGCACACACAAACACACACACTGGCCACAAGCATTTGAGTTTGTTTTTGGCCAGTTCTGGGTGGTGCTTGGCAGAAGAAATTAAGCCTAACAACCGTGGCATCTGTCTCAGCAGCAGGAGAGTCCCGCCTCCCCACCCACACATGACCTGCCCTGCTTTCATTCACTGAACTGCCTGCTGCCAGCCTCAGGATGGGCTGCTGCCTCCGCCACTGCCCACTACCCCTCCCGTCATCCTCTCTCTACCCCGGCCTCTCTGTACTGCCAAGCACTCTATGCCCGCACCCATGTTTCCCCTCAAGCCACAACCAGGAGTCTAGCGATATGGTTGCTTCAAATATTCATAAAAGCCACGCTGCAACATAGAGCTATCCGCTCCCCTCCATTTTGAGAGGCAATTCTCATGACGTAGCTTCTCCTGGCCCTGAACACAGCGCTGCGAGTCAGCTACTCTACTCTGCGGTCAGTCTATATGAACAGTACAGTATATACGCTAAGTAATAACCAGTGCTTTCAAAATTCAGTCTAGTCTCCCAACTGATTGCACGTGTAGCTAAATATAAACATTCCTCTTTTCTCTTTCACACTATTCACTATATTAACCCTCCCCCTCTCTCAGGGATGGGCACAACCATCAGTCGCTAAAGGGGTCGTGCTACTTAAACTACACTGAAGCATAGCTACAGCCAGTGAAAGCAAAGCTATTATGCATGCAAAGAAACATCCATTCCATACTTAGGCAAAGGCAGATTGCTGGGCCAGTGTGTAATTCATGCAAAGACTATTAGGAACAGAAATGTATTTCAGTTTTTTGTTTTGTTTTTTGGCACACATGAACACACAGGACCATAGAGTGAAGTGAGAGGCACCTTCCGGTGAAAGAAGTTCTACTATGAATCTGTTAGGAAGCCACAGGCTGGATAAACATCCATGTGGAGCAGCAGCAGATGCCTCCGTCTTCCTCTAATGCTCGCTCCCCCTTCTTCTCCTCTTTCATCACCTCACATGCTACCACCTACTCATTCCTCACTCTCTCCTTTCTGCTTCCTTTAATGAAGCCTCCCCCATCCTGCCTTTTCCTCATGCCCTCCATTTCTTTACTCACTTTCTCTATTGTTGTCTCCAGTTCTAATTTTCTCTCCATCTCTGTCCCTATTTATTTTATTTCGCCTGTCTTCTCATCGTGCAGGCTTCCTGCTAGTGCAGGGCCATGCTGCTTATCCTCCTGCATTCGCTCATTGTATCTGCAGATTATTTCTCGTGGGAGCATCCTGTATGTGCTCTCCACCATACTGTTTTATCTACCTCATCAAGTGGGCTAGAGTGGATCAAGATGGGCGAGGGTTAAGACATGATGCTCTGGGTTGTGGCAAAAAGGTGCCTCATAGGGATGAGCACTATCAGTCATAGAAAGGCGTGGAAAGATGATTTCTGAACCTTAAGGCATTATTTGTAAGCATGTGCCACTGTTATGATGAAGTTATTAAGCAACAGAGTGAGCCAAACAGCAGCTGGTGAACTAAAGATAGATGAGATGGCTACTGGAACTAATGTGGCAGTTAAATCTCAGAGCATGAGCTTGAATAATATTAGCTGTTAAGTTCTAGAGATCACCTTTATGTGATTATTTCAACTGCATTGGGTCACCCACAAATTGGCATTGATCATTGTTGGTTGGCTAGCTTTTAATGGCTGGGCCAGTGTTTAATGTTCCTGTCAGGGAGGGGTTATCATGTAACCTGTTTCTCCTGTCTCCTGTCCTTGCAACTGCTAAATGGCAAGCCATCTTCCTAAGAGAGAAGGCGAGAGAGCATGAAAAAGAGAGCAGTGCAGCACAGACCCCTTATTAAAGCTGTCCTCAGAGGCTGCCCTCTGTCTGATTCCCCCTGTAAATCTCACCTTTAATTGGAGAGAGTACAAAAAAAGGAGGTGGCTCAATCACAAATCTGTGTCTAGAAGAATGAGTGCGGGAAGGGAGACAGGCAGAGCGTGAGACAGTCAGATAGCCGTACGTGTGAATGTAGGGATTGTGCCCAAACATAAGTCAGCTATAAATGCAGTGAGCCTTTGAGAAGTGAGATGACATATTTACATTCACCTGGGATGTAGGAGCCTGGAGGTGAAAAGATGAAAAGGTAGCATAGTAATGGAGAGAGACGGGCAGAGAGGTGTGCCAAGGGTGATGCAAGGAGAGGAGGAGAAGGACAATGGGTGAGGAAGGAAAAAGTAATGGAGGGAGACAAAATAGAAATGGCTGGCAGTGAAAGAAAGGGAAGGTGGATGCATGTGTGTGAAAGAACGAGAGAGAGAGAGAGAGGTAGAAAGGAGACAGGATGATTTCACCAGAGTTGTTGCCTGACTGTCCTCCCTTAATGGGGTTGCCATGACAACAGTGTATAAGAGAGTGAGGCACCAGCAGTGTGTGCGGTATGTGGATGTGTGTGCGTCTGCCCTGCTCCTTTGGTGACTGATTATCTGTGAAACAGTATACAATGTGATACCATAACATAAGTGCACCTTAGTCGTTTTTTTTGTTAGAAGGTGGGTGGGAGTTTATTTTCCCTAACTGTTTATTTGCTTCTATATATTTGTTTGAATGATGAAACGAGGGAGAGAGGCGATGAGAAAGAAAGGAGAAGGTCTTCTGTTTGTGTCGCTGGCCTTACTAGCAGAGCCAAGTAGGTGTGCAGTAGCTGTCGTGCAGTGGCCATGTCACTTGTGCCGCTGGCAGCCACGCTGAATGAGGTTAGGTGATGTCACGCCAGTCAGGTGACAGTGTTTGGAGGACCCAGCTGTCACAGAGCAGAGGCGGTCCCACCGGAGCGCCGATCTGTCATCATTATATTAATGACACGCGTAACACTGCGGTGTCATTCCTTACGTGCGCCAAAGCTAACGAGCAGTGCCTTAATTGTAAAATTAATTAAAAAACATTTTGATTAAAGACCAGTCTCCGCACCCAAGATGCCTCCATCTTCATCAGCTTTCATCCCCCCCCCACCCTTTGAGTTTGATGCCCAGAGACGAGTTTTCTCACTTTCTTTCTCTCTGTTTCCCCCTACATTTGCATCTCTGACCTTCTTCCCTTTCATCTGTGTGCTGTTTCTCCTTCAACCTATTGCGACTCACCAACATGTTCACTAGCCCATCATTTTCTCCTCCTCTCAACATACTCATTTTCCACTATCTGTCACTCTCTTCTTTCGTTAGGCAAATTACAACTCTCTTATGTGCTCAATCTCTATCCTCATCCCTCCCTCCCTCTCCTCCTCTTTGTCTTTTCCCATCAGGCTTCCCTCTGTGCTGCTGTCTCTCTTGTTTTTCTCCCCATGTCTCCATTACTCAGTTTTACTTCCCTAGTATGCCTCCTTATATATGTTTATAATCCTTGCCGGAGTCATACAGAAAGGAAAGTTGCTTTCGTTGTCTATGCTCAGCTTTGCCTTTTAACTTTGCCCCCACTACCCTTAAGTCCTTTGTTTCCTTGGAGATTGGTCAGCTCTTTCTCCTTCTCCCCTCTTTTCCAAAGCCCAAGAGCCCCAGGAAAGAGGGAAAGAGTGATATGGTGAGTGTATGTTCTCTAACATCCCTTCTCATCTTTCCTCTCCTTGTGTTGCTCTCCATTGTTCTCTACACACTCCCCTTGTGTGGTATGAGGTCAAGTTTATCATTCTTCCACAGACTCCACAAGATTCTTGCCTTTTTCTTTCTCTGTGTGTGTAAGCCTCAGAACATGCAATGTATTTGAGTAGAAAATTTAAAGGTGTGTGAGTAAGAATATATATCTATGGGACAGGATAATAGGCACACCATTCCTCATTAATGGTATTTGTTGCAATAATGATACTGAAAAGTAGGAGAAATTGATCATCAGTGAGCAATCAATAATGGGCTGTACCGATCAGACCAACAGTTTGTCACCATGCAGATCGACGTCCCTGTAGGACACCAGGCTCTTGGGGGGAGGGTGTTACTTCCTCACCACAGGCTGTTATGTTCATTTATTCAAGAGGAAACACAGGCACAAACAAATGCCAGTCTGATGAATGTCTGTTTTGTGCATAATTAGGTAAAGATAGCTCTTAGCCAATAGCGGAATGGATTCATGAATTAAGTCTTCCTCTGTGAATAATGTGCTCTAAACATGGGTATTGAACAGCTCAGGAAAAGCCCACAACTTTTTCATGTTCCCATAATAACTAAGTAGGGAACATGAGAATGTGAGAAAGGTAAGTTTGGGAAAATCTACAGACAGAAAACAAAATCAGTTGCCTACATGGAACTGGCTTTCTCTTCTTGGCTAGCTTTTCACAAAGCACTCCTGTTGGCCCTTTTTGCAGGGCCTAGGCTGTTTTTGGAGAATAGCTGGCAGTAAAAGAAAAGATAACAAAATGACTGTAATACCGGGTGGAGTGTTACCATAGAAACACAGCGTCACAGCTCCTAAGCAGATAACACATTCAGTGATATTCCCTTCATCGTGATTCCCACATCTGAGGATGAAGCGGGAACAGGTGTGATCAACAGCTTTCTTAAATATAACAGGGGAGGGGGTAAGGGAGTGTTTGGCACCAGGGCGGACAGTCTCTCTCTGAATTTTAAAGCTTGTTTTGTTGGAATGACAACCTTGGGGAACAAACTTGAGATAGGTACGATGCTGTGCCTGCATGTGCTAAAATGCAGAAACAGGTGATGTAAATCTAAGTACATCTGCAAAGCACATATTACATTCTAGCACAAGTTAAGTTAGTAATGGTCTCTCTAACAGTTTCTGTTACGTTCTGCATGAAGCAATTTCAAGTCAAACACCATCTGTTATTTACCACCATCTGATTAACTGTGGCCATAATTTTATTTATATTCCTTCCTGTACGCACGATCCCTTTTACACTACTTTTTTTCTATTCATGTCTAGAGAAAAAGAGGAAATGGCAATGTTGGACAAGATGTTCAATGTGTTACTCTTCACATTCATGTCTGTGAGGGGCTGGCCCAAAGGCAGCTCACCAAACAGCTGTCTGTTAGCGCCAGCGAGTACACATTTGGTCCACTCGACCTGTAACGCTGGCACAGAGGGTGGGGAATGGTGTCCAAGTCTTCCTCTCAAATCCTCAGTCCATCCTCCCATCCCTTCTCATTGTCCCCAGGGCAGCAGGCGGGCTCAGCTAAATACTGATCTGCCTGAACGGGCACAGGTGCAGCAGGGGGTCTGTTCCTCTGCCAAATTTGGTGCTTCTGTTTCCTTTTGGCTTTTGAGAGGGTGTTGCTTCACTCTCTCTCACTTCTGGAGGGATTGAAAAAGCTGCAGATGCAAGTGTTTGATCAGCCGGGCGATACAACAGGAAAGTGCATAAAGAAAACAGAGGATATTGAAACAACAGAGAAGGGAAATTTTGATGAGGATTTTGAAGGACCAGAATAAATAACAAGAGTAATGCCACTGTTTGAAAAGTGTGCAGCCCTGGGACTGAAGATGTGAAACGGTGGTCGGGTTGTATGGATGGACACTGCAGAATGCCTGCAGCTGTCCTCCGGGAGCTGTGTTTGGTGAGGATGTGTGTGCCAGGGGTATCTTTAGAGACCTGCGCTGCAGGCATCCCTTTGGGTATGCAGGAAGAGGAGGGAATAGAAGAGAGCTCTGGTTTCATGTCTCAATCAGAGAGGCTTCAGGAGTGCCTCTCAAGGCTCAAGTAGAAGCTAACGTCCATTTGTACTGTATTTAAAAGAGAATGCCTGCACTTAAGGGTTGCTGATTGCTTCATGTAGCCGAACAGAGACAGTGAACGAAAGTAGATACATGCGTAAAAGCCTTGATACACTTAGAGATGGACACATAGCACAGCAAACCACTCTCTCTCTTTCTCTCTCTCTCTCTCTCTCCCAATGCCCTTGCTTTCTCATACGCTTTATGTCTCCCAGGACAGTGCTCAGAAATCTTGAAATGAGGCCTAACCCACGAAGCAAAGAGGGAGAGTCGTTTAAGCTAAGTTAAACAAGGGCACTTAGATTTTAAAGGGCCATAATCTTCAAAAAGGAGTGCTTTAAAATCAATTGACAAGACATATAAAAGGTAAAGACAGATTGAAAGGAGCAAGATATAGTTGTTGGCAGTTAAGTGACTTATTTTTATGAATGGACATCTTTAATTGAATGTCACCCATACTTGTTGTGCGCTTGTATCTTTGCTCATGTGCAAGTGTTCTGGTTGTGTGTGTGTGTGTGTGTTTGTTGGGCAGTGCAGGTGGGCTGGATCAGCATCCAGAGTAGCACTGAGCCAGTGATTCAGTCGGCACAGTTTGGGCCAGAATCCAATCAGGGCAGCCATCTGGTGACCAATCAGGGCCCTGGTTGTGATGTCACAACAAAAGAGATCTGGGTTCCATGGGAGCGGGAAATGCCATGAATCACACTGGACCTCTGTGCTGGTGGAACTGGCTAGTTGGGCTGCAGCTCAGACCATCAGGACATAGCTATGTGAACGTCAGCAGACTGGATTATGAGACATGAGTTTGGCGGACTCTGCTGCTGAGGAGGAAGCTGTTTTGGGAAGTGATGTATTTGTGCTTCTGCACTGACAAACATGCATTGTTGGCCTGTGTACAAGCTATTTTTTTGGTGGTTGAACAGCATAGTACACATGTCTTTGTCTTGTGGAGAAAATATGGCATTTCCGTCTCTGTTTCACATTGCAAATGCTGAGAGTGACACTGAAGCCCATGCACGGCCACAAGGGCAATTTACTGTAGCTGTTGTGATTGACAGATCTGTTAATTCTGAAGTGATTAATATTTCAAGACTCTTCTCCGTTTGCCCTTATAATGTTAAACAGTCTAAAAGAGCAAAAGCCACATCTCTGGCACTCAGTGAGTCACCCTGACCCAGGCATACAGTAGAAATGTTGCCAGCTTTCACACTACATGCATTTAGCAGGGAAGGGATGGCGGATGGCTGGGTGACAGAATGAAGTCACAGGAGAATGGCTGTCACTACCAAAAGGCCTTCTACAGGATCTGTAGGCAAAACAGGACAGCCTGGCAAGAGCTGGTATCTGTGAAAGCTGACCTTAGAAACCTTCACAGCTCCAGATATTGCTGTAACACACTGGTCTGTGAATATTTTATCAACCTTTAAGCAAGCTGTAGAATGTAGCAAGTTGGCTATGATGGCACACCTAGTAATGAAGTGCTATACTGTGAAGTCAAATCTTATGTCTCTGTATATTAAAAAAAAAAAAAAAACAGGTTTAAATTGAAATGGTAGTGGACAAACTATTCTGTGGGTTGAATGCAAATCCCTCAGCTGTGATGTACACTAGGATCAGAGGCGGAATGGACTGTTGTGCATACTAAAACCAGTTAAATCCATCCGCCTTCCCACTGGTACTTATTTGATCAGTAGAGTAACCATCAAGCCCCATAGCATGGGATTTAATATCAAACACAGGATTTAAACCATGTTCAATGGGCATGACAAGGATAAACATCAGTGCAAATGTGCAGTATAGTGATGGCCTTGCCTGCAAATGGGCAGCAGGGGTGAGGCAAAGGCAGCGTCTTGACATCAGTGTATACGTAGGTAAACAGGGGAGAGCCTGCAAGCTGGACCTCACTTTATACTTCACGCAGAGGGTGTGACTGCAAAAAAAGAGGGAGAAAAAATTAGGGAACAGTAGAAAAAGAGGAGTGCGAGGTAGAGGCAATCATGCAGAGAGAGACAAATCTGAAGGCCTTGCATGGAAGTGCAGGAGGTGGGAGGTGTATCAGCTTGTGGGACTGGCTGTGTGTGAGTATTTGTGTACTATGTGCGTGTGTGTGTGTGCCTGCTCTCCACCCTGGTGACTTCAGGTGTTATCTTCTTAGCCTCCAGACGTGACAGTGAGATAATTAGAAATGTTAACACTCACTGGAGCTTGTACTCCTATGAATTCTCAGTTTCGTTTTCTCTCTCTCTTTCATTTGCTGTGGCTTTCATAAACACACACACACACACACACACACACACACACACACACACACACACACACACACGCATTCTCTCAGAATTATATTATCTCCCTTAGTCCAAGCATGTGTTATGAATGACACATGCAAAGCATGGCATGACTTGGCCATGCGGCAGTGGAAAGATATCTGTGGAAATAATGCCCTGAGTCCCACTCTTTGTTTATGTTTATGAAGGGAAATGCATTTTAATTTTCTTTTATGTCTTTTTCTTCATTGGGTAATAATGAATTTGGTTAATTTGAATTTTGAATGAATTTTGATGGTATTTTGATCATGTGTTAAAATGATGATAGATGATGTAATAATCTTTTTTAAAACCAACAGTGATGTGGCATTAATTGCATTCGGAGTTGAATTAATCACCCTTTAATATAAGATTTAAGGATGGTAAATAGCAGATATTTTGTGTTTGCTTGAGTAGACGTAGACAATAGACATGTTTTTCTAGGCAGCCAACAAACAAAGCTCGATTTACTCAAGCAGCGGACACTGTTGAAATTCTGACAAATGTCTTGGCTCACAGAAAGGGAGAGGGATACAGAGAAAGACATGCTCACTGGAGTGTTTCACTTGGAAAAATGAAAAGTGACAGAAAGCTGACGGAGGGATGACAACCTTGTTTGTCCTTTACTGGATGATCAACATGTGTTACGTGGATATTGGTCCCAAAGGTGGACATGGGGCGGCTGATACAGATAGTTCCACGCTCCACTGGAATTCCCCTGTCTTTAAATTAGCATCCTAACTCCGCTTACTCAGCTAGCAGCGCAAGCTGTGGAGCAGTGTGTGAACACCAGTGAAAATGAAACTGCACACCGTTGACATCATTAAAGATAATCTTGGCTCATTTTGTGCTGGGACACATAATCCTAGGAAGATGCCATGCACAACAGGAGGAGCTAATTTTGTCCGAGCAAGGCACATAAATGCCTTCCTACTATCATCTCAGTTGCTCCCATCACCTTCCACACCTCTCATGCTTTGTTGGCATAATGAAGTACTATAGGTTGGTGTGCAGGAAACAGATCCCAGGTCAAGGCAAAGGCTTGTCTGGAGGCGTCTCCAGCGTGTGTCTAATTGAGCGCTGTGTAGTTAATTGTTTGTGTGTGGGAGGGGAGAAATCAATCTGTTTTCACACTGCCGTGACTTCTAGGCCCTAGGGTGAGAGACTGAAGCTGGCAGACACAGACGCACACACACATCAACAACTCTGCCAAAAAAGCCCAAAACCATGCCTTGCAAGCACAAACTTGCACATGCAGACCCAGAGCCTTCCTCTAATGGCACACGCACTCAAACACACACATGCGCATCCACTCCTTAGAGGAAGAGGATGTGCATGAAAGGTTATTGAGTCAGGGTAAAGTCAGATCCATCTATCGATTGGATGCTTGCTGCGAGAGCCAGAAACGTGAGACCTGCACAGGTCAAAGGGGCCAAGAGAAAGTGGGGATTAGACACAATAAAAAAAGAGAAGAAAAGAAGGGGAGAGAGAAGGAGAATAGAGAAACCTACAGAGCTTCACAGCTAGCATCACTCCCTCCACGCCCATCCTCTCTGAATGCAAAGCAAGCGTTCTGCTTTGGAGTATTCGTAGAAGCTCTGTTCAGCTTCATGAACATGAGAGTGAGATTTTTCTCAATTTGTACTTTTGGTCAGTGCAATATGTCAGATCAGAAAGAAGAGAATAAAGACACATAATTGTTATCTTTTTATCTACATGCATTTTAGTAAATTATTCTATGCTTAATGTATACTGTATATAAATAATTAATCCTCAGTGAGCCATGTGTCAATTAACATATAAATGCCTTCTACAAATAATGAATTAATTTGCATATTTAGCTAATCAGCTCATTTGCATGTGTTTAGTTATCTTTAAGGGTGTTTCAGTTTATGACTGAGTGCTGTTGTCAGTGAATGCCTATTTGCATTTTAAATTTTTCACTTTGTGAAAATAAAAATTGTTGTTTTTTGTTTTTTTTGGTTTCTTGTTGTTTTTTATTCTCTAGTCTTCTAAGCAGAGCAAAAGTAGACTGGTTTAGGCGACTTTGCTGCAAAATAGAATGCCACCTGAATAATTTACTTTTTCTTTCAGTGGCCTCATAGCCTACACACATCTCTTATATGAGCCACCAAAGCTCTGTCTCGCTTTGATGAAAGCATCTGGTGGAATGTCTGCAAGTCCCCACTTGATTGGCTCAGAGTTATTTATTTTCACCCAGTCAGAATCTCTTTCATTATTTATGGGAATGAAGCAAACTGGGATATGATGATGAGATGTGAAAATAGGATGAGAACCAGTGAGGGATTCGGGAGCATGCAGGCACAAAACAGGGGGATTACGGTGTGTGGAGGGGGAGAAATGTAAGGTTGAAGGGAGATGGGTGGAAGGGGAGGGGTGATAAGGTGGATGAGTTCAAACAGTACTATACTTCACTTGGATAGCAGGCGCCATGAGATGTCTGTTGATTCATCTCCCTTTATGCGCTTGGTTCCCTTTCTCTGCCGAACCTTTTTTCCCAAACAAAAGCAGACGGAGGGAATGATTCAGAGTGACCAGATGCCTGAGACTCCCAGAACGAAAGGGCAGAAAGGTCGCATCAAACAGGAGGCTCCATAGAGCCCACCGACCAGACTGAAATGTGTCGATGAACTGATGTACTCGGGCCTCCGGGGACAGGAAGGGATGAAGGGAAAAATGAGTATTTGAAAAGAAAAAAAGAAACTGAGGAGAGAGACAGAGCTGACTTCTTGTGTGTGAATGTTTTTGTGTTTAGGTGCAACCATTAGCCCAGTGTCAGTAACTCAGAAATCTACCACTGCATGTGCTATGAGTGCATAGCAGCGTTTGCAGTTCTGTTGTTTGAATTGACTAGAGAAGAATGCATTTTTATTGTCATTATTCGCATGTACAATGAGATTAAAAGCAATTCCAATCCAGCACAGACATGTAAAAGAAATTAGGGGTGGATGGGGGGGG
>NW_005187559.1:334367-359555 GCF_000239375.1 Pundamilia nyererei
AGGTGCACAGTTTTGCAGCGCTATGTACATATTCAAGAATAAACAAAGATTAGGAAAGGTTACGGAAACGTGTTAAATATTGCACAGTAATGATGACTGAATGCAGTGGGTTGAGGATATTTGGACAATAAGAGTAATGGTATTACACAGTGAGGATACTGAACAGTACTTTCGCTAGCATCTAATTTCTGGGTTCATGTGTGTATAGTTGCTTAGTTTCACTCCATGATTTGTAGTTGGAGAGGTGGTCTGTACAGACCCTCTGGGTACTCTCCATGCACTAATGGGTGTTCACCTGGTGTGAATTCCGGTAAATGTTTCCAGCACTGCTTTGTTGATAATTAACAGAAGCAGACAGTGTAAAGTAGCACCTGTTATGCCCGGATTGACTGAACCCCCAAGCTTTGGGCTGTTTCTCCCAGAGGTCCTGTCTAATAATCAGACCACCACCACGTTTTCCTCCTCAAGGACCTCATAGCATGAATGCATGCACTTGTCTGATTGAAAGGGAATGTGTCAGAAACATGAATGTGCCCCTTGTCTGTTTGCAGCACTTGTATTTAGCAGTGTTTCTTAAAAAAATGATCACCAGTTTAGTTCTTTCAGTTTACAGGTACATATTAACTTGACATTTAGTTGAATAGGATGCATGTGTTTTTGTTTGTGCACATGCCCGTGAATGCTACTCGGTTATTCCTAAGTGGCTATGAAGACCGCTGGTGTGCTGTGTCCATGTCTTCAAATATGTGTGTGTGTGTAGACAGAGAGGTACAAAGAGATGGGGAAAAAAGAAAGAAAGTGACTGACAGCCATGTTTTAAAATTGGGGCAGTCAGGCCTGCTGTGTCAGAATCTCCTGATGCCCACTCGGCACATCCCTAAGCTGGATAACCTTGGCAGGCAGATTGGGGTCAGTACTATCAAATCAGATACATCACTCATACACACACATAAACATACACTCACCCCATTCCACAATACAAATCACTTTGACATATGCATTTGGAAAAGGTAGATATGTTTGCATTGGGATAACACACACCCGCACTCTAGTCCTGTGACCCACAACAAAATAATCTCTCTGGATAACTCCAGACAGCTATGGATGGGCAAGGGAGTACAGTTCAAGTTAAATTTTGGTTTTATTTAAATTGGCATAAACTAGTTAATCTACTTCTCGGCTATCATGAGGAGAGAAAGCAGTGTGGTGATAAATGTCCAGATGTAATCATCTGAGGTTTAATTAATGTCCTCTCATTCGAAAAGCTAAAAAACACACTGAAGTGCTGCGTGTCTTTATGTGTGTGTGTGTGCGCGTGCGTGCGTGCGTGCGTGTGTGTGTGTGTGCGTGTGTGTGTGTGTGTGTGCGTGCGTGTGTGTGTGTGTGCGTGCGTGTGCGTGTGTGTGTGTATGAGACTGCGAATTAGACATTAGGGCTGCTAAAAACAGCACTCTTGAGCTATTGTGTTAGAAACTCAAACCATCAGCCTGGAAAATGAATTAAAAGGTGGCTTTTTCAAAGATATTTAGAAATAGAAGTACAACGTCTCATAAGATGACTGGAAAATTGAACACAAATATTTGTTAACTAATCACGGTAAAACAATGTACAAAACAAAAATCTATAAAAACAAAATGTTGGTACTTTTCATTACTCACCCTGTGATCACAGTCCTCCACAGACTTCATTGGAAATGATTCAAATAGTTCATCTGTAACAAATAATTGCCTTTTCCCAATAAAATGCGTACATTCGTAGATTTTAGTAGGCCTTTCTGACTAACTAGCTTCATTCAACCCAAACTGATGCCCGTGTAAAGAATGTCGGTCTCTAAAGTGGCAGGTTGAAGATGTAACGGAATAATTAGTGGATAGTGCCACTGACACAAAAGATGGATACTTCCATTGTATGGGCCTCAGCAATGAGATGAAAAGAATGTCAACCTATTTTTAAATGTCACTGTCTCTTTTTGTTCTGAATCCCTGCTCTACTTTGTGCCACAGATCTAAACTGGGTCAACATCACATGTGGTGCCCCGGTGGGCTCTTCAGTGTGTGTACATGTGTGATTGTGTGCATGTGTGCGAACATGTGTGCAAGTGCTCCGAGCCCTGACTATGTGCATCTTAGCATAAACCAGCACTTGGGACGTGGTGTCTACAGTTTGCCTCGGGTGAATCCCAAAGGTAGCTAAACAGCTATGAATTCATTTTTTCCCATCTCACTTTGTGTTGTCTACACAATATCTACAAATTGTTTAAGTCTGTTATCATTGTTACTTTTAGAGAGAGCGAGCTCTGGCTAGCGATGACACTCACACTCTCAGTGTGTCTGGTTTGCATCCATAGTGTGCTTCTTCATTCCATGTGCTTTGCTGTTGTGAACTGTAGTGCAACAGTGAGACGGGGATTGCCTTGTTGGAGCTTTCAGATTAATAGGCACTGATAATAACACACACAACTCACAGCGCTTTTGTCCTTAATGAAGATGGATCTAGCTGGGCCTGGCGGTGCACAGGCACTTGGGGTGGCAACCTGCCAGTCACAGCCAAGTGACATCTGGGAACAGCTCGGTGAAAAGGGTGGGATGGAGCGTCACTAGAGAGTACAATTTCATAACATTATCATGTTATATCATAATCCATTGTTGGTGGCTCATGAGATTAATGTCGGAGCCGGCAGTTATCACTCTTTTTGTTTAGACTTAATGGTCATAGTGAATTATTCATTTCATTTCATTGATTTGCAGTGCAACTCACGCTGACAAAGTTGACAGCGCAGGTTGACAGATAGTGAGTATATCTAATCTGACTGTGAGGTTAGGAAGAATGGGGAAGGAAAAAAAACCCCATTAGAAACAAGATAAAGTTATGTGTTGTATAAAATAAGGCTTTGCCATTTGTTTGGTGCGAAATTGACTGAATAAAACAGAATAAATATTTTTGAAATGGTTAACATTGGTTAAGGGATGGATGCCAAACTGGGTCAAGGGTTTAATCCCCGTAAGATATTAGAGCTCATTAGACTTTGGCTGCAACCAGTATTTGTGTGAGAAGACAGGTGGGTGCTAAGGTCACTTCCTCTGGCAGCCATGGCAGGCATCACAGGGCAAGCATTGATGGGTAGTGGCATTGCCTCCTGTTGCATCAGTAATAATGAACAGTGACAAGCTCTCCACAGCCACAATAAATCACAGGCCACACTGGAGACACTGAAGACCAGGCTGGGAGCATGCTTCTCTTCAGCGCGGTGTCAGTGTTGACGAACAGACTGACTCGGTGGCTAGCAGCAGCCTATCTCTATCGCTCATTCACAGATGCTGCACTGTTATCGCACACAGTCGACCCCCTTCAGGTATTCATGTACTCTGGTTAGCATGTACAGCTGTCCCTCAGGAATATTGGACTCTTACTGACTGCTTTATAGGTACTGTGACTTTTTAAACAACTACTACTGTTGGAGAAATAATATTAATAGTCAAAGCATATACTCTAGAGATGAGGAGGTGTGTGGGTTGGGGTTTGTGGAGAGTTACATCCAAGGGCTGATACTGAAGCAGGAAATAATGTAGAGGAGTGTCTGTTGAATAAAGTGAGAATGGCTCTTTTTTTTCTCACTCCCCATTCCCTTTGCCTTTACCTCTTTGGCAGCCACACTAGCCATGTTTGATATCTCTCCACTGTGTTCTGCAGCTCTGCAGATTCCCTTGTCTCATTTGCATTCCCTTAAAGCACACTTCCATTAAAGTCTCCCCCTGTTTTTTGTCTCTTCCCTCTTTCCTTCTGTTTCTTCAAATAGGTCTTTCTTCACTGGGTTGCTCTTTTGGAGAGAGTCTTATTCCCTGTTGACTACACAGCCTATCCCTGCTCTCCCTGAGTCAGTAATCAAACACATTGGCCCTAATACACAGGCCATTACAAGAGCTCTGATGTTCCATCTGCACACAGACGGCACAATGGTGTCATTATATAAACAGCCCTGCTGCTGCAGCCAGCAAGATACTACCACACCAGAGCTTCGCCCTTAACTGACCTACCCCAGTAAATGGAGGTGTTGGGATGATCTGACCTGAATGTGCTTGTGTAGCTGCTGCTAGCTTAACAATATTATCCATCCTAAATTACTGCTCTCGTGTTAACATTACAGGAGGCTATCATTTCTCACTATGGTCAAGCAAGTGGGCTGCTCAGCATCAATGCAAATGCAATAAAATCAGGTTGTTGTGTAGGAATAATATCTAATGCTATTATGTTGTCGTTGCTAGCATGCTAGCTTTACCAAAAAGGATTAGGGAGATTAACGATAGGCCCAACTGAAGGATAACAATGAAGAGGTTGGGAGGGCAGCGGTTTATTCAAGGTGCTATCAGATGTTAAGTGTACAGAGCTCATATTGTACTTTGTGGAAAATGCCACAATTCTTATGAAATGAAATGAAAATTTCATGATTTCCTTTTCTTTCGAATCACTTTTTCTCAATAAAGCAAAATTCAATCCATTCAATTTAAATAGCACTAAAATTAAGAGAAACTCTTTGTCAGTACCAGATTGATATGATTGCATGTTCTCTATTAATTTTGACATGCAGATGTAACTGTTAAGTCCAACTTACCAATTGGGCTAATTTGGATAATCATTTAATCATTAAATTTGACTGTCATACCTCAGCATCTTGGAAGACAGATTTGTCAGTAGAAGTACAGACTCCCACTCAGCAAAGCTTGATTGCAGATGGTGGCGGTAATGATATTTCATGGTATGTCTGGTACATTTCGAAAGGAAAAGTAGGATAATTATATTCACTTTGGCGAGTGATTAGTTTTATGGAGGTGAAGAAGTAATTAATGAATTCCATCTCATCCTAATTTATTGTTACACTTCCTTGTATGGCTCCCTCTTGCCTAACTCAAGAGAGTACAAAGGAGTATCGAGTGTGACAAAGCTTCGGCACCAATGAGTCAGAGGGAGAATTACTTAGAGGCCCCCAGGCAAAGCACAGGTTTTTGTCATTCTTTGCCATCTCATCATACTATACACAATACGGCATAGATAACCTCTGCAAATAATACTTTCCTCTGAAATGAAGTGCCTGCCTTGGACATGACTGATGCCAAACCCAAGCAGCGCAGAGTAAATACAACATGTATTTGTTTTCAATTTATTCCAATTTAATCGCATGTCTTTTTGAACTGAATTTTTACTTGATTACAAATATTTAATGCAGCAGTTTGCATCACTTTCTGATTTGTAAGTGAGTGATTGCCATTCAGTTTCGCACGCTCGGCTGTGTCGGTTGCTAGGAGGCAATCATTTCCTTCATAGCGGGAGCTTTGCTACTGAACCAACTATTTGTTGTTGAAGCATCTGAGGCATAAACATCAATCCTAATAGCACGGGAAGCGCTTGTGCTTCATCATCAGATGGAAAGACTTCTCTTTGCATGAAGAAACTGACCGTCATAATTTATGACTGTCAAATCTTTAAATCAATCACGAGTGTTTTCCCAGCTGAATAAATTTGTGTTTGTGTTATCGTGATCCCCGCGTCGCCCCCCATTGCCCTGCATGATTTTGGCTTGTTCTCTCAGCATACCTCATTTTCGAATGCACTGAAATGCTAATTAAGATGTTAGGAGGTCCCAGAACACTTTATGGGTACAAGCTATTTTTGGAAACCTCAGAAAATTTGCTTTAAAAGCTGCAGCGTTTGTTCAATCGAGTTGGAAAACTTTCTGCCGAGGCGTTGGCCAGTCACACACACACACACACACACACACACACAAAGTGATTTCACTCACACTTATCATACTTGTCTCCTCCACCTTGATATCAACTTCCCTTTTGTGGGAGAAAACAGGAGAGAGAAAGCCTGAAGCTGTAGCAGCTCTGAGAGTTGCACCAGCTTTTCTAATTATGCAGCAAAAACTGTCTACGTAAACTCTTTGTTCTTCTGTCTCTTGATTCTGGTCAGGTAATGTTACTAAATGCCTCTTTCTTCTGCACAGAAATGATTTGAGTGATGGGGTTAACGGGAATGGTTCATGTGACAGACACACACAGCTTTTAACATTTCCCCCACTCTGCACTGAAAGGACTTGTGTCACCCTGTTCTTGATGAGCATGTCTGCCATAGCAAACAGATTCTAATGATCATGGTGATTATCGTAATGATCCAATAGAAGTGGATAATGAGGTTATTTGCTTTGGATCAAGGCGGCCTGTAAATTAATAGCTAAAGAAACAGAGTGTAGCATGTGAAACAAGATAGCAGATCTGTGCACTTAAATGTAAA
Organism: Pundamilia nyererei; assembly: GCF_000239375.1. Classification (NCBI taxonomy): domain Eukaryota; kingdom Metazoa; phylum Chordata; class Actinopteri; order Cichliformes; family Cichlidae; genus Pundamilia; species Pundamilia nyererei. The sequence continues at coordinate 340,656 of NW_005187559.1, forward strand.
TCTGCCGCGTTTGTCTTTGTGTTAACACAAGCGATCGCCATTGGCCCGGCTTTGCTTTATTTGTCATCCTCCTCACCTTTACACCAGTGCTCTGAAATTGCCGTCCACTCTCGCTTTTTGTGGGTTCCAGTCTCACAGGGATATGATGTTCTGCTCTATTAGAAGAGAAACAGTGATGATAATAATGGTGGATGTGATCAGTGCAAAAGGGCAGGCTTTGGCCTCAGGCATGTAACATCCTCCAAGTAGGGAGAGCACAAAGAGACAAGACACCCATCTCACACCCTCCAAAGAGTCCTAACCTTCTTCCACCCAGAGGCACGCTGACTCATAGACACAAGCAGAAGAAATACTTTCCCTTTTGCCTTTACTCGTCCATTTTTACTATTCCTTTTGCTGTTCTCACTTGGCTATTTTCAGCTGTTTCCCCTCCCATTCTCTAGAATTTATTCTCCCTGTACAGAAAGTCATCCTTCACTTCCCTTTCTCTTTTTGTTCTTTATTTGTTAGTTACTCGGTCTGTGTGATGCTTCCTCTCTTTTCATTTCTTGATCACCTCATTCCTTTGTTTTGTCATCTCTTTTTGTCTCATTTCATTCACTTTGGCCTTGCATTCTTCCTTTATTTCTTCCATTCTCCCTCCCCATCACACTGAAAATGAACATTTCATAATGCCAGCTTTCTTTTTTGTCACAAAATAAAACCAATTTATCCACCCAGCTCCCTCTCTCTCTCTCCTTCTCTCCCTCAATCACCAGCCTTGCCTCCCTCCTTGCTCTCTTTACCCGGCCCTCTTCAGAGACCACAGGAGAGCTATTGTTGAAAAGCACAGAAAGAAGCACAATCAAAAGAAACAGGAGAAAAGACAGATTTTTCTTACACTGAAGCACAAATGTTGGTAGGAAAAACAAATGCGTGTCATTGCACTGAATGGAATCACTTTTTGACCATCAATGATAAAGCGAGATTGGGGATGAGGTGGGGGCTGCGGGATAGCTTGAGAGTAAATGCCGTGAGAGCTGTGGAGCTGAGTAGTACATTGCATGTCTATTGCTGTTTGTTTACTGCTCTTCTACTTTTTCTTTGTCCCTCCTGCCCTCCCTCTGAGCATGTCCTTTTCTCTCAACTGCTGATCATAGAGGGTGGTCACACAACACTCAAATTAAGGCACAAGCTGCATTAGTTCAGAGGTTGTGTGTGTGTGTGTCTGTGTGTTGTGCATACAGTGTATGATAGAAATAAACGCTGGTGCAAAGAACAGCTGCTGTGAATGTGCTTGCCACTCAGTTCTGCTTTTATTCTCTCTCCCTCTTTGCTATTTGCTCTCTGCATCTCTCTCTCTCTCTGCCTTGCTTGTACTCTGCGATATCCAACATACTAATCCATGCAGCGACACCCGGGCAGGTTGTGGGCCCGCATTGCCACTGGGGAAGAGGTTAAATATCAGAGAAGGTCACAAAGAGGCGGGGCTGGAGAGGTCGAAGGAAAAACCAAATCAGCGATGATAAAGAGAGGGGCGAAGCCGCTCACGCCCTGCCGTCTTTGCTACCAGATGAAAAGCACTGCCATGCCTGCGTGATGTTGTGTGTGTTGACATATTTAGCAGGATGAAAAGCTTTGATAAATGAAAAATGCAGAGACTTTTATAATCCCAAATGTCTGTTTTGTATTCTAAGTTCAGGTTTATAATCAAGATTAGGATTACATTTATTTTTGTACAGATATACACATAGTATGATAAAAATTTCTCTGAACTATTTGAGGATGTCACATAGTCTGCAATATGCACTAAATCTGTCATCTTAAAGATTTATCACAATCATGCATTTTTATGTTTGATCTTTTGTGTGTGATTAAGCGAGATTTATTTGCTTGCATTTGGAAAGTTTGGCTCTAGATTAGGATTCGTTTTTTTTTATCTCACACAAATATGTGGAGCTAAAACTGTCACATTAGACCATCGACCACAACATTAAAACTGTTGAAAGCCAAAGTGAATGGAAAAGTTGATGCTCTACATCTGAATGTTACATTGACACATCCCAGAAAGCTAAAAAAAATGGAGCAAAGCATCCTGCTCATGGTGTTGGCACCACCAAGCTGGAAAATGCACTCATACTGCAAAAAAGTGCCTGAGGAAACCCAAGAAATACAACCAGAAAAGCCAAAGCACTGATCCCAAATCCAAACTCAACAGACCATACCATGGAGCAAAGCCATCCATGATGTCCCCAAATCTACTAGAGCCCCAATGCCACATACTGCAGACATATCTTGTATCCAGACCCTAATAAGTCACAAGTGTGTATTCTGGTGGTGTTCTTGAGTGGACTTAAATAATATTCAGCATGCGTTATGCTATGTGGCTGATTGGTAGCAAGAGTGAAGTGCTGACTGTAGGTTAGTTGAAACTGGTATAGAGCACAGAAAATGAATGGAGTCAATAAAAGCTCCATACAGTATCCCAGCGTGTGTGTGAGAGAGCATGTGTGTGTATCATGCAGTAAATGAAATAAGACAAAGCAACCGGCTCCCCACTAAAACAAACAAACACTCATACAACACAAAGAGATGTAGACCAATCTGTCTGCTCCATCAGCAAACTCAGCAGGGGCAGTGTTAGCTATAACGATACCATCTTTACTGTTCTCTGCCTTCTAGCCCCTGAAGGGGCAGAGCAGGCTCCACTGTCAAAAAATCAGAGCTCAAGTTCCAGATTGTGATTTATTTCATTAGGCAAATGAGATGTGTGAGCCCCGCAGCACCGCTGACTGAGTCACCGCTTTTCACTGTCTCGATTTGTATGCACGCCTGCAAACACAAACACACGCACACATAGAGAAGACATGCATTTTTCACGTGAAAATAACTCTGTTAACAGCCCCAAAACATATGTAGCAAGTCTGATTCAATCAAGCGTCCAAACACTTGAGAGTGATGAGCTGGTAGTGGCAACAGCTGTTGCCAAGCCATCTTGCACAAAATGGCCTCCGATTTCCCAACTGATCATTCTACCTGACCACCACAGGGGGAGCCTCTCTCCTCTCCTCTCCTCTCCTCTCCTCTCCTCTCCTCTCCTCTTCTCTCATTTAAATGCTGTACAGAGAAGAAAGAATAATTTCCTTTTTCTTGACGTATGCACATACAGAATTTTAAGAGGCTCCTAATTCCGTGTTTTTTCTTTCCGCTTTGCCTGCAGGTTCACCCTCAAACTGGGTGTAAGCTGAGGAAGTGCCCCCCAACTCACCTGTGCCTGCTGACCACCTCTGACCACCTAGACCAGTTCCTTACACTTCTCGGCCTCAAGCATGGCTCTTGCAGTCTGGATCGTCTTCACTTGTGCTGTGGCTTCCAGCAACATTGCTCCATCCTCACAGGGTATGTAATATTAAAATCCTCTAGTGTTGTCTATATCATGACGAGTGCACATGTGTGCATCTGGATTCAGAATTTATGCATTAAGATTCTGTTTTAACTCAACGAGCCAGCTTAGACTGTTTTACACTCCGTAAGCTCCTGTTGGTTTCACCGTTACTTGTAGCCGGCCTGGCCTGAGGTTACTGCAAATGAGGATGCAATATTTATACATGTGATGAAGGTTGTAAGTGTATTGACTTGCTGACCAGGCTAGAAAAGCTGCACTTCATTAACTGAACTCTCTCTACAGGAGACAGAGAGAGAGAGTGTCTGAGCAAGGTGGATGTGAGAATGTCAATAAAATTTCTTGTCATCTTGATGTTAGTTGGAGCGTGGCAAGAGAATAAGGGGGAATCCGTGCATGTAATGGTGCCATATGTGTGACCTCCTTGAATGTGCCATGTACCATAAGATGTTTCGTTTTGTGTCGCATGTGCGCTAGCTGTTGTAAGCTTGGCAGCAGGTGACCTGGATGGGATGAAGTGATGCTGGAGGGTGTTGTGTATTTGTTGGAAGATATGTATGAGGGAAGGAACGGGAATTGCAGGGGTAGGCAGCGGGCCGAGGAGGGAAAGGAGGGGCTGCTGGGTGTCCTGCTAGTGGCCTGCCACACAGACAGCAGCACACCATCTGCTGTATGTTCTCCGTCAACTCTGTGCCAATGAGCCGCTGGGTGATGGACAGCCAGAATGAAGAGGAGGAGCTTAAGGACACATGGTTACCGCAGGGAGGAGCTAGCGATGAAGAAAGTGGGGAACAGTAAGGTGTGTTTTCATATTAGTGCTGATATCAATATTGGATTTAACATTTCCCCAGTGAAAGCTATGATTGGACAGGTGTGGCTCTAATTTGAGAAGATATTCTTTTTTCTCCTTTGGTTGCATCAGATCTGTGTGGCCCATGTTGTATTCCATTAGGCCACTGGCATCATGTTGCTTTGTGTTTTACTTGTGGGTGTATATATTTGTATGAAAATAAGCCTCCACCTATCTGCATGACCTGGCACTCCGGGAATAGTAATAATACAGCAATAATCAGTCACAATCACTATCAGCGCACAGACAGAACATTTGGTTGGATGAAATTAAGAAGATTTTTTTTTTCTATTGGAATCAGGCACATTGCACATTTACATTGGCTCATGTTCACCCACACTGTTTTGGTGCACATAATTTTGGCAGTCAAATTTTGGCTGAAATTCATTCTCTCTTTTATAGTGTGACCAGAGGAGCAGGAGAGAAAAAGAAAGGAGAACAAGGGAAGTGGAATTTAAAGGAAGAGCGCAGGGTTTTGATGTGATGAGATCTGCTGAAATCCCTCTTAGACTAATCAAAGCTCATTTGGAAACCTGCATGATCATCACACATGGCTTCACAGTCTAATGTGTACTCCCTGCTCCTCCTCCGTGTCCCGACTAATCTGCGATGCTTTAACCTCACTCTGCTCCTGGCTGCACATTCTAATATTTACCCTTAACACACACCCATTTATTCTACTCTGGAAGTAGCTCTTTAGTGCAAATGTTCTTAACCAGCATGAGCTTTGTACACGTACGCCTCACATAGTGAATATTTATCCCCTTAAATCACTGTGCAGTTTTTCATTTGTCTTTGAAATCCAATGGCTGCGTGAGACAAAAGACAATATTTTCATCTGTGAATACAAACTCATACTAACACAAGCAAATAAAGTCATAATCATACTGGCATATAGAAAATCCCTCCACCCCTTTGTCCCGGCAGTCTCCCTGACAGCCTGACATGCGTACCTTGACAAACAGAATGTCCCGCTGATTCCGCAGAATGCTTGAGAATGTACCACCCTTCATACATAGTGCTGCTGATCTGAAAGCCCATTAGGCTTGCTTAATGTGGCAGGCATTGCAGGCAGCTGCGCTGTACGTGATGAAGCCCTGACACAGAACTTTCATTTAGCACAGTGTAAAGCGTTGCTGTGTGCATGTGTATTCGTATTTATGTGCACCAGTGGTGGCAGGAAGACCATTACAAGGCTATTTGTAGGTCCTTTCAGTCTGCAATGTGATGGGTATGAATTTGCAAGCATACAGTATAGTGCATAATGTGCCTGTATGTCCATGAGTGCATGGTGATGTGTGCATGCGAGAGTCTGTATGGATCTTTGTGTTTATGTGAGAGTGCTGACATATCCAGATAGATGTGCGTATGAGCCTTTTTGTGTGTATGTGTGCGTGTGTGTGTTTGTGTGTGCCACTCATACCAGGATGGCAGTGCCAGCTGACTGGTTGAATCTGTTCTCATCTCCCCTGTATTTAAGCCTTTGCTCTCAGATCAGTCGTGTGGAAAGGCCCCTGGTCCTTTAGTGCACACGCAGACATTTTTATCTGTCTTCCCCTCCTCTGCCTGGCTTTTTTTCTTCCCTGCCTTTTCCCCTGAACAGTAGCTATTATTTAAGGATAGGGGACTAGCTGTTTTTACACATCTTCTCAACAAAGTGCTTAGTCTCTCGACTGTTCTCCAAGGGTGACACAATGTTTGAATGGGGACTGTTCTCAGTGTATGCTTTTGCTTTCTGTAATGCGGGGCTCGGTGTTTTGTTTTGTTTTTTTGTTCCATGGAGAGTAGGGCTGTTCGATATAACGATATATATCGGACGACGATATAAAAACATCTATTGTTTGTTTCGTGGTGTCGCAAAATAAACTGTTTACGGCAATATTTTTTCATGGTTTTGATGGTCACTGTAGTGGCTATATTAATTTCTTAAAGTTCTCTCTTTCTCTTATATTTAATATAACCACACACAAGCGCCTGTTTTTATGCGTTGTGCTTAGCAACAAGACGGTAAAGCCATCGCGTGTCCGCTTGTTTATTTTCCACATAAACCTTTCACAATAAAGCTCAAGATCCTGTTGAGACTTTTCAAAATAAACTGAATCACGTGAAAGAGTATGCAGAGTATTTACGGATGAGAAGCAAAAAAGAGCCCACAGGTGCTAAAAAATAAACCTTAGACTCAAACGTTAGAACAGGCGTTTCCCCGCAGCACGCGGTGTAATTAATACTTACATACGTTACAACTTGTGTCTAAAAATGTATAGTTTCATACATCGTTAAAACACTCGACTCCAGGTACACGACGCCCAGCTGGAAACACTTCACGCAAGTCGAGCCGAGATTCACAGAATTTACAGAAAATGTTAAATTTTTGTGATTTATATCGTTATCAGGAGGATACATGTCTTATATGATATGGATATGAGCTTTTGGTCATATCGCACAGCCGTAATGGAGGGCTACATAAAGAATTCACTATGCTGTTGCAAGACAGATGCTTTTTTTTTAAATGTCTGAGCTGACAGTTTTTTCCAGGTCCAAATGTTGCCATATCCTAAATTTAAAAGTGGGAGCAAAGATTAAAAAAAAAAATGAGTGAGTGAGGGTCTTAAAATCCAATATTGAATTTGCACAGTTAAAGACACGTCTTTCAGTCCTGCAGAAATATTAAAATTGTAATTTTAAAACAGTGACCTACTCATAAATTCATAAGAGCTGACTCTGACAGGCTTATGCCAATAATATCTTTAGAGGAGGCAATAAAAGAGTGCTACTAACACATAGCTTTTTGTCGCCGTGTACTTTCCTAAACAGCATGTAACTTTGAGGCTTCACAAGCAGCATTTTGTATTTCCTTATTCCCTTCATTTTGTTAACTCACAGCTCTACACTTTTCGCTTGAGTATATGTCAAGCAGAGCACTGAATCTGAATTAGTTGAACTAAATCACTGAATTAGTTGATTAGATTCAGTTGCATTTAAATGAGTCCATGACGGGAACATAGTAAAGATCCTTTCCTTGTTGAAATTAATTCTGAATGCAATTAATTTGCATTCATAAATACTTTTAGAACTACAAAGGCGCTGAGAAAGTGCATCACTCACCAAAGTCAGCGCTCTACCTCAAAGATTTGAAGAAAGTGATCGACTGCTGTGACAAAAATGTATTAGCTCTTCCTTTTGCTTTACTTCAAGTGTCACTACAATTATCATAGTGGTTTGTATGTTCTTGCTCATATGTAGTACAGTACCCACTCGCTATTTTTATGGTCATATTTAAGCACTCACTGCACATCTTTGTGGATAGAGATCTGAGACATGAAATGAAGAATATATATCTGTGTGTGTGTGCGTGTGTGTCTAACACACTTGTTAAATAGCCTGTCAAAAAACAAAAAACATGTTTTAGAAATCTGTCAAAAACCTATATATTTACCTTTCTATTTATTTATTTATTTATTTGGCAAATAACACATTGGACTTCTGTGTAAGTGTAACATTCAGTCACTAAGACAAATTTTCATCTCAGGAATGCAAATAAAAAATGGCATCTTAATCAAAAAATCATAATGTGCTTCACATTTTTTCTGCTTTTTTGTAAAACAGTAAATTTGAAAATTCATGGATAACAGCAATAATTACATTTTAGCATTAAAAATATCACTTTGATTAAAGACCTGGTGTGTAATAGTGGAATACCTATTACAGAAGCAAAAATGGATTTGGTAATTACGAATACTGTTTGTAATTAATTTAAGCAAATTAATTTAATGCAGCTATAGCGTATATATATATATATATATATATATATAGCTATCTATCTATATATTCAGCCAAGTACATTTGTTGTTTGAACTTAATTCAAAATTAGTCTCCGGTGTTACCTCAGCTACTATCCTGGCAACTTCAGCATAGTTTAATGTAATTATTTTTTTAAGGTGCCTCTGAACATAATTCAGACAGTGACTGATTACATGAGCAACCACACTGTAATTGGAAAAACAGAATTTCTTAGAGACAGGCATGTTGTATCCTGTCAGGTTCACATTGCTCCTGCTTGCAACACCTGGTACTTTGCAGTGATTTATTATTTGTAATTAATTCTACACGGTAACTTTGTTGTTATGAATCTCGATCTTGTGTATTTCACATCCCCGAGTTCACATGGGAAGGATGCTCAGTAGAAGAGTACAGTTACTAACTTTGACCAATTCTCCTTTGACACAAATATTAGTTGCAGGATCACAGAGGCAGTTGACTATTGCTGGACTTAAATGACATAAATAATAAACTATAGAGACAAGTTCATTTCTAATAGCTTGGATTTTTATAGACCAAGGCCATCCAAACTGCATGTTGTGTGTTCACTGAGACAAGCAAATGCTCCCATTTTGTCTGAAAATGACCTTTGAGTATGCTTTAGCGTGGCTTTTCTCTTTCATAAAGCTGAAATCCACAGCCTTTACTGACACTAATTGCTAATCTAGTGGCTTGTGAATATTGCATATCATCTGGATTTTGCAATAAAGAGCTGCTCTAAAGCCTTTTTTCTCCCTATTCTCTCTCAGTGCCCCTTGTGTGTGTGTTTTCAAGCTTTTGTTGCTTTCTCATCTTATTTGCAACAGTCAGTTCTTCTCACTTCTCTCCTCTCATTTTCATCCAGTCTCTCAGCTCCCCCCCCCAAACCTTAGCTATTATACCCCCTTTTTGCGCTGTGATATACTTCCCCGCACACTCCCTCCTATCTCTTTCCTGGCCTCCCGTTCTGTTCGCCCATCACCGTTTCTGCTCTCCTCCTTTTTAAACTCTCAGCTCTCCCCATCACTCGACCCCACTTTCTATCTAGCTTCCATCATTGAGATTAACCCCGCTGCCTCCTGCAAGCCACATTTTCCTCCTTTCCTTACCCTCTGCCTCCCGTCCGTTAGCAGCGCACATCTCTCGTCGTTGTTATTCGTTTCTCTTCGCCTCTTTCTGCCTTCTGTCATATCTCGTTCGCTACCTCCCTTGCTCGCTCCCTGGTGCTGAGAGTTACTGTGCTCTTCAAAGCCCTTGGCTGAGAGCAGTAGATCACAGAGAGGCCTGTGTGAGTGAAAGGTTAATGGATGGCCTTTGAACATATATTGGGCGTTGGGGGGTGGGTGGGAGAAGGAGGGACTGACGGGGCGGTGTGGCGGCGTGTTCTTTCAAACCTCACTTTGAAGATGACGCACGCCGCTCTCATGTGCTTGTGACTGTATACGGGGTTGTGCCTTTTTGTTTATTCATTCATGTTAGTGTATGTGTGTTTGCGCCCATTTTGTTTGTGTGTTTGTGTTTGCTTGTAGTCGTGTGTATGCAAGGGCATGTTAGTTTGTGTACATTGATTTGTGTACTGCAAACAAGCTTCTACATCAAGGATTGAGTACTGTGTTCCTGTTTGTGCAGTCGCGTGATAGCTGCCTCTGTTCTCTCCGGGCCGTGGTGTGTAACTTTGAGGCTTTGTAGCCGTACAGGACTGCATGTGTGTGTATGTGAGACGGCTGGTTTGTGAACATGTACAAAGGTGTGTATGTATCAAGCATGTTATGTGATTAAGAATGTGGGCATTTGCTTATCTCGTGTTCTGTGGAATGCAGAGTGATAGTTAATAGCAGCAGCTTACGGCTGGAAACCAAGAGCAGAGAGAGTAGAGAAGTGAAGAAAGAGAGAGCTAGATCACAGCAGAGAGGGTGGCAATACAGTGAAAGGGAGTAAAGGAGGAGAATGGAATTGAAATGAGAAACTAGAGGTAAAGGGCTGGGAAGGAAGGTGAAGCTAAGAGGTGGGGAGAATGAGGGGAGTGTGTCGGGGACAAGTAAAGGTAAATGAGATAGTTTCCAGGTGGATGAAATTAGATGAGGGATTGAGGGATGGTGCGAGGTGAAAAAGAAAAACACAGAGAGAGGAGGAAACTCACAGTGTTACTCATTACAGTGCAAGTGAATACAATGGCTTGTAAGTGTAGGAGGAATATTTTAATTCATGCTGTAGCTATGAAAACATGAAAGTAGAGGAGCACACAAAATCCTCCGTGCTGTAGTTAACCACATAAGTATACTCGCAAACAGATCGATCACCTCATAAACATGCAGAGTGAAAATACACTCAGGCACACACACTGTCCAAGCGTCCGGACCTTTGGCTTAGTGTATAAGGAGGTTAATTAAGTGTCTAATGCAGCAGCGGGGCCGGGCTTTGACACTCATCTTTCCTAACAGGTCTCCGGTTGCGACTTACGACTTTTTCAAATCCACACACACACAGACTCATACTTGCACACACCTTTTTTTCTGACAGCACTCCGCACAAGCTACTCACTCCGTCTTCCCCTCTCTCCTCCACACTTTGACTTTCTTTTTTCTCATCACTTGCTTCTGCTCTTCATTTCCTCGCCAACTTCCCCGCTTTCCTCTCTCTGCTTCTCTGTCTCTACTCCATTCCTCCCTCATCCCTGTGGCTGTTTCCCTGCAGCACCAGCAGTTTTACTCCAGCACAGTGTTTATATGAATCTAGGTCTGACTCACTGTCTGCTGGCCTGCCTCCTCTGATATGTGCTGGAAACATAGAACAGAATAGAGTTGTGCTGGGCCTGTAGCACTGCTCCCTTCCCCGGGGAGATGGAGGATATTTTACACCCGGTGAATCTCCTACTTTTTAGGCAGGCTGATTTTTATTTTGGGCTATGCCGATTCCTGTTGAGGCACTTTTATTGCATAATTAGGCGCCAGGGCTAGCAATGAAGTGGTTTGACAGTATGAGCACGTCCCGTCTCGCCTCCCTCCTCAAGTTTGTGTGTATGTTGTTCAGTGTCTCAGCGGTTTTTTTAACCACCCGTCTTAATATCTATGCAATGCCTGCTAGTTCCCCCCACAGCAAAGTTTGTCAACGCACAGAGCGAGAGAGAGTTCTTGAGGTTGAGGATGGATGATGGGTAGAGCTTGTGTGCATTTGCCTGCGAGAGTTTGTGTGTATGTGCTTGTCCGTAATTGCAAATGCCTGAGTGTGTGTTGTGTGAGAATGTAAGTATCCCGTTTCCAACAGGGGCACATTTAATTCTCTTATGAATGATGTAATGTTATGGGCTATGTTGTAATTCAGTTCTGTTAGAGGACGGGGCTGCTGAGGAGAGAAGCTGTCTTATTGAGCAGATCCCAACAATAGGAGGCCTCCTCTCCCACGAATCTGTCTGCCTCATTTCTTTTATGTCACTGACCTTGTGCCTCCACAAAGAATAGTCGTTATGCTCATCTGCTGCCAGCACTTTGTTTGAAGGTTTCTATCTTTTTCCATTGTTACCCTGTCTCATTTGCTGTGCCATTCCATTTCTTCCTCCTGTGTGCTTGTGCGACTCAGCTCCATCACAGTGGATGTGTGTCATTTTGGCACTGCTTTGTGTTCTGACCTTATAGCAAGACTGGTGACTCCCTATACAGTCACTCCTCATCTCATCTCTTCTGTCTCCTTTGCCTGCAGCAGACAGGCGGAGGAGTCAGAGATGAGATAGCATCCTAGCTTTGAGGCCAGCATTTCTCCCTCCCATCCAAAGTCACACACACACATGCACACGCACTGTCCCACAAGCTCAGGCTGCCCCCACCCCTCGCACCCTCATGTTAGGCCTTTAGGTTTGTCTCAGCATGTCACTTTGTCACAACTCCTCAGCTTGAAGGCTGCCTGGATGTGACAGTTCTGGCCACATCGCCTCAGCCTGTCTGTGGTGACAGGCCATGCTCCAGTGAGTCATTACGCTAACTCGCAGTGCTAAGTGAGTCGCTAAGATGCAGCACTAAGCTGATAAGGAGCTCTAGAAATTGGTTGGGATCAGCTGGAGAGGGATCCCCATCACTGAGACCTCTCAGTTCTGTCCAATGACTGTAAAATTACTTGTTCTTCCTCGCCAGCTTTACTAAAGAACTAACCTAAAACTTATGAGGGAGTTAGCTCTTTGCGTTAGCTCTAATGCTAAGGGTGTTTTAATAATACCACTGGTATATGTGGGCAAAAATAGGAAAATGACCTATATAACAAGAAACCTCCCCACTACTGGACAAAATGTTTCCAGTTCTATGCTTCAGTGCTAGGCTAATGAGTAGTACTGCGAGACAGAGAGGCTAAAGGGGCTGATCATATCATCACAAAAAAACACTCTTCCAAAAGCACACACCACGAGCCACAGAGCTCCACAAGTATATTCTCCTGTTGTGACTCAGTCGCATACTTGCTGGATACCTCCAAGGCCAAACTTTCACAGAGAAAGACACTATAGTTTCTGTGAGAGCCTCAGTGATAATACATCCCAAGGTCAAACTGTCTGAGGTGGTGAAATGAAGATGCTTTTATGTTTGAAAGCACATCGCTGCTGATGAAGACAAATCTTTGTCTGTTCGTACAGAAAATGTAAAATCATTTTGAATGCCACCTGTTTTAGTCAGTACTGACATAACAGACCAAACATTTTCTCTTAACTTTTCTCAAGTGTTGGGCATGGCTCTGGTTGCAGGTAAGATTTTCTTATCGCTCCTCATCAGTTATATCGGATTTGCGCGCAAAGTTGTTATGTGCACTGCAGCTACAGACGTAAGATTAAGAATAGATTTAAAGACTAACAGCAGTAGAGAGCATATGAGCATGCAAAGTCTAGATTGACTTGTGCAAAATTATGTTCTTGTCTGATGGTTCAAGCATCTATCCACCCTCAGGCTTTAATTACTGTGTGAGGATAATGAGTCAAATCCAATCAGTTCTCTCTGTTGCTCTTAATTTGTATGGAGCTTCTATTTGAAGCCAACCGCTTCAGCCCTTCACACCAGCTGCCCTGGAGTGACACCAGGGCTCTGGCTGTGTGGCTGTGTGTGTGTGACCTCTGTCACTTCCACTCTGCCACATCCATGAAAATCAGCTTGTATAATTACTGAATTGGCCCATTATTGGTATGTGTAACAATTGGTAGCATTTCTTGAGCACGGTGGCTGTTAATGCAGTTTTATACACCACAGGAGATAAGTCATAGTCTTACTGCGAGGGATTACATCCAAGTATACATATGGCTGCTGCAGAGAAAGTCACTCCATTCAGCTATTATGAGTCTGACAGACAAGACTAAATGCCCATGTGTGTTATTGTGTGTGTCTGTGTGTGCTGGCTAAAGAGACCCTGAAACCTTAATGGATTCCTGCAGAGTGAAGGACAATCATAGCCCATGGCCAGGCCAAGCTTATCCTCTGCTCATCTCATCTCATCTCAGCTCAGCTCAGAGCCAGCCACAGCTCCAGCTAGGCCTCAGGCCATCTGGCTGGCACGCTACCACATACACACACCCTCTCACACACACATAGACACTGAATCCATCCCTCAAGTTAAGATCCATGCTTGTTGTGAATACACCATTCAGAAATTTCTGTATGGATGCAAGATGAATCCTTCTGTATATCTAAACTTTAAAACCCACCTTAGAACTGCAACTTGTCAAAAAGTGGTTGCGTTGCTCTGAATTATGTCGGTGTGAAATATGATATATTAATGACACAAGCAGAGATTTGCAGGGGTGCTAGAAATAGGATAGTTATCTAGCTGCCACACTGAAATTTACTGGCTCATAATGGCTGTGCTCAATTAAGGCTAAATATATGCTGTAACAGCTGGGCCGGAGAAAGTTATACCTGGGGAAAAAAGACAACGGATTTAGGTCCATACAACAGTCTCTGCATAAATTTGGTAATGTTTCATAATCAAGTACATATCATTGTGATTCAGCAGACTTTTGCCTAGTCATTGACTATATAAAGTGTAACTGTAAGATCTAAGTGAGACATCCCACATAATGTTTCACAATTGTATAAAGCTTATGAAAGGTACATTGTTGAGCTTTGTGCAAAAAGTTCTGTGCCAATGTCTTGAGCCTTTATTATTCACCTTTTTGCTACAATACAACCTGAACTGTCTTAGGCAAGCTTTCTTGTATCTTCTTTAAGCAGTGTTCAGGAATAGTTTTCGAGGCTAGTTAAAAGAAATTCTAAGGTTTTTTGGGGGGGATGTTTGCTGCCTTTTGTTCTGTTTTCTGTCATGATGATGCCATCCTGCTTCAATAATGTGGCGGTCTGGGCTCTGGGGAGGTCAGTCCATAATTGATAGTGTTCTGTTGTACGTTTGTATGTGTGTGTTTTTCTATCCAGATGTGTTGCCATTGCCAATCAGTTGCTTTCCAGATGGTGTTGCATGGTGATTCAAAATCTAATGGTACTTTTCATAATTTCGTCAATTTTGACAAGATCCCCAAACCCCAACTCCATTTCAGGCAGAGGTGTCTACACTACTGCATGAAATAGAGCTCAAAAGCCTCCATTAGCCTTCATTGTGTTTTACAGAAGGTTGTGGACACTCACTGTTGCACCTCTCTCCTGACCTTCCCTGTACATACTGATCATTCCACTGATTTTCAGTCTAGTTCTTGTGTTATGTGGCGTACCTCGCCTCTTTTCCCTGTTTTTTTTTTCCCATACCAACTACTTTTTGACAGGTGTCTATTGAGACCTTTCCTGATAAAGGCTTAGTGAACTGTGGATAGAGCCCAGTTAGTTAGTTCTGCCAATTCATTTTTTTCCAATGTGGTCAAATCTTTTTAAATCAGGAGATAAGCCAAGTTGTCTGTTTTGTGTGGACTCAACACGTTCATTCTTTAGTTAGTTGCCTTTTATATGCCTATAAATTATTCATAGTGCAATATTAAGTGCCTTTACAAACAAACAAAACTAAATTCTTTGAAAAGGGTGAAGGACTAGACTGAAATTGAGAAAATAGAGTCAGTGTCCAAATTAAAAGTTTGAAATACCATCAGAAAGCCTGGTGCTCAAGACCACTTTTAACAAAATTAGAAAAAAGTCTGGCTTCTTAGAGGCAAAATATAAAGAAATGACAAGTGGCTCAAGATGTTTACACAGTACTGTAAATATATGCACTTCTTTTGAAACTCTGCTGAAGAAATAGCTTAAAGGAGATCTTCGCAGCTCAGTGGCAGTATATGGAACTGAAAAGCCAGAAATGCTGTATTTACCATTTAAATTTGCTTGGTATATAAAGTGTGGTTAATGAGTGAGCTGCTGCCTCTGGTAGGGACTAATATTCTTTGCGCCAACCTACAGTGTAAGCTGACTAAGTGTGATCACTCCTGGTGGCCCGCTTCACTTTTACTTCCCTCTTGGCTCATTGTAAGGTTATAATCACTGGCCAGCTGTACACTGCTGCGTATTCACACCACAGGGTAGTTAAGACGACAAGGCCACACACTGACACTACGCATTGTATCCCCACTGTGACACAAGAACTCTGTGTGTATGCATGGATGTGTGCAAGTGTA
This sequence comes from Pundamilia nyererei, assembly GCF_000239375.1. NCBI lineage: Eukaryota > Metazoa > Chordata > Actinopteri > Cichliformes > Cichlidae > Pundamilia > Pundamilia nyererei. Next base: position 356,262 of record NW_005187559.1, read on the forward strand.
TGTGTGCTTGAATGTGATCTTGCATACTCGTCTGCACAGTGCGTCTGCGTATGTGCTAATTTGCTTCTGTGGGTCTTGTGCGTTTGAGTGTGGACTTGTTTGTCTGGCCTCGCCTGCTGTTTGCATCTCCATGTGCTTTAATTAGTATGCGCTTTTGCATTTAGGCCTTTGTGATTTGGCACTGGCACTGTATTCTGGCGAGGCATAAAAGATTTGAAGTCTGTCTGTGCTAGTCATTCAGCCTTAATGGCGTTAGTTACACAACTGAACTGAAGTCCCTGCTGCATAAATGGGTGGCATTTAGAAATATGAGCAAGTCTGATGGCAGTGAATCATGTAGCACAGTGCTGCAGAGCATGTCTGGGATGACTGACATTGACATTGACCCAGATGGGCACTCCTTCTGAATGGACAGTGGCTGAAACTTAAGCACTGCTAGCTCAGTGTCAGAAAAGGAAAACAGCCCTGCTCTGTGGGTTTCAGCAATAAGAATAGTGGGGGAGAGGGGCTGACTCAGTGCCCTTGTCTGCTGCTGAGCCTGTCTGGCAAGGGGAAGCGCTATATAGTGAAAGCCTTGGTTTATAAAGAAGTTGCACCCTGTTAAAGTACACCTACCGCCACTCTGTGTAGATTTCACAGGATTCCCACCAGCTGGGTAATATGTATCATGTCCTCCTTACTGACACTGCAAAGGAGATCTCGGTCAAAGCCTTCTGGTCCTTCAGGACAGCGGACAGCTCCACACCTAGCTATCTCTGAAGCAGCTCCAAATCTAAGGATGCCATTTTCCCAAAAGAAGTTTTAAAGTCAGTTCAGTACCACGGATAGCAGCTCTCACAGGGCCTGGCATGAGGCTCACAAAAGGAGCGCTGGCTGTCCTTCAGTTTCACTTCCAGATCACTCACTCTACTCCTGTCTACTTCTGTTCAGTCTCTGTGCCCCTGCCTCCACCTGCACTGTAAAGGAAGCTGGCAGCCTTTTTTTTTTTTAGGCTGAATGGAGAAGCAGTTGGAAAGGTATGCAGTTATGGAGAGAGCTGGAGAGGCAATGAGTGTCTCTCTCAGCACCTCTTTGCAGGCCTCTTTCATGCCTCTCAGCCTGGCTCAGTGATTAACCCTGAGTACCCCGCTTTCCCTGCTGACCCTTCTCCACACAGAGCCGCAGCAGTACATTGACATGCCTCTCAGACAGCTGATTACCAGCAGTGGGTGTGGAAATGGTGTACACACCAGTGTTGAAAATGCATACAGATGCTCTCTGTCTCTCTTTTTTTTTTTTTTTTTACTTCTTTCACCTCTATTTCCTCTCTTGCTCAGACCAACATTTCTGATAGGTAGAATACACTGAAAGATGCGAGAAAGTACATTGGGATGAGTATGATAAGCTGCTGTCTGGCAGTGTGTAGGAGTTTGTTAACATTTGAAACTCTCACAGTTTGTTTCACAAGTGGTGCAGTATCTCATTGCAAAAGCTGGTATGTCTCCAAATCCTTCATGCCAATATGTGGAAAGTGGTCGGCCAGGCTGTGCATCAGTAGCACTGCAAAATTACCATTCAATGAAGGCAAGTCAATAATGGCTCGTTTGTGTTTTACATGAGGACAGCAGGAACCACTTTCATACCACCTGCTCCTGTCAAACATGCATATATGATTTACAATTACACGGAACAACGAGGTGCCTCCTAAAAGTGTATATTAAGGTTCAATGAGTTATCAATAACTTTGCCTCTCTCTCTTTCCTCTCCAGCTCTGAGCCGGTCAATGATGCCCTTCGGTTTGATGCGCCGGGAGCTGGCGTGTGAAGGCTACCCGATCGAGCTGCGTTGCCCTGGAAGTGATGTCATCATGATTGAGACGGCTAACTATGGCCGCACCGATGACAAAATCTGTGACGCAGACCCCTTTCAGATGGAGAATGTGCAGTGCTACCTGCCCGACGCCTTCAAGATAATGTCACAGAGGTGACTATTGATCTGTTTAGATCTTGTGTGTGTGTGTGTTTGTGCAGAGTAAGAGCCCGGTATTGGCAGAGGAAACAAGATTTTATTTCACAACACAGTTCCTCTAGATTTACTTGCTTTTCCTCTTCAGATGCACAATTTGGGCACCTTGTGGCAAATTGTAGATCTTTGTTGTAATAACATTAAGTAAAACCAATGTCAAACTGAGGCTTTCCTTAAATGTCATTTAATGTTTCATTTTTATTTAATTAAGAATACAAAATGACAATAATTGTAGCAGGTGGCACAATTTGGGAGGAAATTGTTATCAACTAACTATTCTTAGTGACAGCTCTTGCTAACATTATAATGAAGTTTGAGACTATACTGGTGGAATTGTTAGTAAAGTAACTTCCAACTTTAAGTACATGAAAGAAGGGGGGAAAAGCATTAATATTTGAAGGAAGTTTAGTTGTTTAATGTGTGTTTGCTCCAGGATTTTATTTACTTCTCTTCACTTAAAAATAACTAACAGGCAATTTGCCGGGGGGCACTTGAACTTGTGCATTCAAACGTTTCTTTTGGGAAACACTGAAGTCAGCATACTTGACTAACGCTGCTGCGTCTTGGCAAAACTTTTATTTGTATGGAATTGTGTGTGTGTGTGCGCGCGTGAGTGTGTGAGTGCGCTTAGTTTCATGTATGCATGAGAATCTATATGTTTATTGCTGGAGTATTTGTAGCGCTTCCTACAGCTGCTCTCTGTGTTTGTGCTCAGCATCTGCTTCCTTTTAGCTCAGATCAATGGAAGCTCTCTTCCAGCTATCCATCACGCTTGTAATGGAGGCACAGGGTGCTAGCTTGAGCAAGGGAGGGAGGGAAGTAGTAGGGGGTGGAGGAGAAAATTGAGGGGGTAAAGGAAGAAGAAAGACTTGTAGAAATGATAGGATGATAGAGAGAGTGCAGCAGAGATTTGAGATATGAATGGAGAGAAAGAGTGTGCAGTGGGGAAATGCTCAAAGCTGGATAGAGAAGGATTATGTGGTGAGAATAACTAAGTGCACGTGCGTGTGGATGTGTATCGTTTCTCCTGTGTGGATGTGTTTCTCGGTGTGTGCAACCGTGAGAAGGCATGCAGCGATGCGGTTTAGATGTAGGTATTATGTGCATATGAATGTTTTCCCTGTGCGTGTGGTGTAGAGTATCTGCCTTAGCCCCCCTCGTCCTTCCCTGTTCTCTCACCTCTAATTGCTCCCACTCACAATCCCCCAGGAGAGGAGGTCTTACGTCACTCGCCCTCTCTCTGCCTCTTCCCTCCCTCCATGCTTCTCTGTATCCTTCATCCCACTTCTC
>NW_005187559.1:359575-405222 GCF_000239375.1 Pundamilia nyererei
CCCACATTCTCCCTCCCCCTCTGTTTCCACCTCCCTTCGGGTGCAGCTGTCACATGATCTAGTCTAGTGTGAAATTACTCCCATCCCTACCGTTCCCTCTGTCTTTCAGAGCCTGAAGATATTTTTTATTTTTTTTTGGAATACAACCCCTCCTCCCTGTCTTTCTTACAATGGCACTCATCATTATTTTTATTACTTGCTTCCTCCCTTCTCTCTCTTTTCTCGCTTCCTACCCTGCTGTCTCATCTCACAGGTGTAATAATCGTACTCAGTGTGTGGTGGTTGCGGGGTCAGACGTGTTCCCAGACCCCTGCCCAGGGACCTACAAGTACTTGGAGATCCAGTATGAGTGTGTCCCCTACAGTGAGTACTGAGACCCTGTCACACCTTTCCACCTCCCCGCCCTCCCTCACCCCATTCACCGCCCCTCCCATCCTTCCCTGTACCCTCACCTGAGCCTCTCTAGTCCTCTTCAACCCCCCCACCCCACCCCGAACCCTAAAAAAAAGATGACATTCTTATACTCACTCATGCTCACTCGCTCTCTCTGGATTTTCTCAACACAGTCAAAGCAAAACAAGACAGACAGCCATCCTCACCTGCTCTCTCTGTCTCTCTCTTCTTTCTCATACACTGCACAGGCACATACACACCCACACTCACAGAGCACTAAACCTTTTTTCTTCATCGACAGATTGACGCACCAGTAGCTGAGAGGGATTTTCACATGGGGGAAGGTGCTCCACAAACACAGGGTCCGATAAGCACTTTACGCACACCCACAGCAAACACGGGGTCAGCCCTTATTGGCAATCACAGCAATGTAACGCACACCGCCGCACACTCATGCACTGATTAACCCAGGGGCAGGCGACTGCCTTTATCTGGTGCCAAACACCTTTGCTGTCCCTCTGATTTCCAATAAAAATTAAAATTGGGCACAGTGAGACTTTAAGGCAGGGGGTGTTGTGTGTATACCACACCTCACAATAGGAATGTTAACACAAACAGCAAAGGGCTTATTTTAGACAACATGACCTGGAGCTCCACACAATTTAATGTCCCCATGGTAACGGCTGGCTTCCTCACTGCTTTGCTCAAAACTATGTGGCAGGTGTGACTCTACACATGCCCACACACACATACACGCAAGTCTACCTTACACTTGCAAAAAGGGAGGGGGGGAGGGGGCACCGTTGCTTTTTTCTCTCTTCTCTTGAATCTTCCATTCTGAGCAAGCATGCACACACAAACAAGAGCACACTCACACCGCCAAAGGAGCAGACACAGCAAGGATTATACGGTGATGTGTTGATCCTCACTCATGTGAAAATCTCCGCTCAGTCTCCCCTCCTCCCTCTCATGTATTATTACTCTCAGCATTGATCCCCTCACTGTGCAGGTGCACGTGGCTGGAGGGGAGGAGCAGTGGCGCTCCCCTCCACTTGGCAGACGCAGAATTTGGGGTTCAGGAAAGGGTGGTGGGGAAGTATGAGAGTGTTGTGTCAGAGGGGTGGAGGACAAGAGGACATTACTGGGGTGGGGGAGCTATTTATTTCTCATGATAGGGTGTGGGATAACTGTCTCTACTTTTTCCTCAGGTGCAGTTGAAGTGAACCACAGGATCAAGACTACACCAAGCTGCTAACTTCCTTTTCTTTTCCTCTTCCTCACCCTCCTCTTTATCACTTCTCTCTGAGGACTCCAACTCACACTCGCTTTATTATTTCTCACAGTCAGCATCACCTCTTTTTTTAGCCCTTCTTCTCTGTCTTTGACTTTCAATCTTCACTCCACGGTCTTAAATCTTTATTCTTTGTCCTGCTACGCTTATTCTTCCTTTATTTTTACTCTCTGACCACCAGTTTGCCACACTAGCTTATCATTCCACTCTATCATTTTTCTTTTGCTGTCCCTGTTATTTATTTATTTGTATTTTTACAGGTACAAATATGCAAAGCATCCAGGGTTTTCCAGGTGCCACTTTTCAGTCCTCACCCTTCCTCTGCTCAGTGCTATGTGCACTTAGTTTAGCTTATGAGAGACTGTGTTGACTCAGGTTGCGGCTAGAGTCATATATGAGAAGGTTGGTTTCTTACATTGGGTGATATTTTCTGGTGTGGATTTTATTCATAGCCTTCCTAGTGGTAATAAGAGTTCTTCTCAAGTGTCCTCTACATTTGGTTTCCCTCTCTTCCAGTTGATATTTGTGTTGGCTATATTTTTTCCCTCCACACTGATATGACTTTGCTTGTTAGTCCTTTAATAGTCCTGTGGTGTTGCTCGGTTTCCTGCATTGTCCACAGAGGGTCAAGGTAGCATTACTTAGTTGTGCCTGCTTTCCTCTCCTCATGCATTCTAACCTTGTCTTTTTCCCCCTGACTGCACAAGGGAGCTTGTTCTCTCACTGCAAGGCAATCAAAGGGATGATTAAATAGCTGCTGACTTGCATTTTTCCTCCTTGTGTTTGGGGGGAAAAAACTTTCTTGATTGTGCCTGAAGTATGGCACGACTTAGAAAATTGGAAGCTGATCCTCCTATGATATAAAGTCTCGCTTGTCTGAGGTGACAAAGAAGAGCCAATTACCCCTGTCCTCTGCCACTCTCCTCCACTGGAGAAGCAAAAACACTTAACTTGCGCACCCTCACAAAAATAGAAACACACGTGCGTACACAGGCGATGCACGCTACTCAAACTCTGCAGGCTGCTCTATGTATTTGTGCTCATCTGACAAACTAAATACGACCTGACACATTCAGACTCAGAGCTGGAACTGTTCATCCCAAAACCTAGTCACCGTCGCACCACACGCCACTCAACTCGGCCACTTTTAATTACCAGGAGAGGGGGCGCGTCGCTCTCTTCAGTTCTGCCTCAGCAGAGATTTGTCAAGATTAATTGAATTTGCTGCAGCTAATCGCTCTGGTAATGCCCCATCATTTATGTCTGGTTGGGATTGCTGGGCACTCTGGTATCATCTAAACCTGACACATGGTTTTCATTGGTTGTCTTGACAAAAAGGTGAACAATTGAGAGATGATATGTAAGGGCTGTGTGGCATGGCAGCTGAGATGGTGTGCAGCCATGTTGATGGCTACGAGCGATGTTTGCTTTTGACAGGGTCCTCTGTGTGAGAGCTGTGTTTCCAGTCACCTGAAACGGCACGGTGACAGCCAGTGCTGAGCTGACATACGCACACACCTCAGCTGGCAGAGCTCAGACAAGGGTCTTGCACAAGTATGTGTGTGTGTTGCTGTGCGTGGGACTGCCTTGGCAAAATACAACAAACCGCCAACTAGTCAAGTCATATCTCATCGAGCCAAAAAGCCCTGCAAGGCCGCCCAGCCGTTGCCACGTAGCATTGTTTTTGCCATCCGGAACACAAGACGACAAAATGGCTCAAATGAACTCTCATTTCACACTGGCACAGCCTGCCGTAGCCTGCTAGATCCCATTAAGACATCACAGATCCATGGATACAACTGCAGGATGTGTTTACTGCAGTTAAACCCCTACACTGCAGTTTTAACATAGATGTACGCAGAGTTAAAATAAATCTATCCCACGAGGGAGCCCTTACCTGTTCCCGCTCTTTCTCCAGAACACTGTGCTACATCATTATTGATTCCTAATGCTCCCTATTGGGATTATCTATGCTAGCCATGCCAGAGCTAGCAGACCTTCTCTTGTGGCTCTTTTGTTTCTTCAGCTTTTATATATCTGGTTAATATGCACAGTGCAGGTGGCTGTACAGGCTTTACAGTCGAGAGTTTCTTAGCTTAATTTTATATCCTCCAGTTTTTCCATTTATATTTTGGTACTCTGCCGCTGTTTCACTTTATAAAATTGATTCTTCCCCACAAATGTATTCAGCACTGCCTATTCATTACAAGACATCACTTTTTGGACACAAAGCCGCTGGAAATGATAGTTGACTTGTCGGAAGGAGTTTGTCAGTCGCAGGAATAATGGCATTGTAATATGACAAGTTTTGAGGGGAGGAGGGGAAACACTTTGATGTAGCTGAAAATGAAATTCTATTAATATGTATAGGGACACCATTAGATGAGTGGCTCATACATGTCTGGTGAATGAGAAGCAGGAAGCTTTGCTCGGGCCATGGAAAGAGATGGCTCTTTACCGTGAAAAATGCGAAGTTTGAGAAGGAGACAATAGGAAGGGGCCGAGGAAGAAGAAGCAGAAGAGGACACGCTAGAAGGAGGCCAAGTGTTCCTGCAGTGCTTCAGCAATATGTGTGCGTATTTGAGAGCGTGTGTTTTAGCTGTACTCATTAGTGTGGGAGTAATTGATAGGGTTGTAGAGAGCGCTGAGCGGAGTGATTAAGGGGAGAGGACAGTGGCTTATTTCTCAGAAGATCCCTGAAAGAGAAACGTTGAATGAATCAGACAAACAACCAAGGTGGCCTTAAACTAACCTCCAACTCACTGTGAGGACAGTTTGATGAGTTTCCTTCTCCTTTCTCTGTGTTTATGTGCGTGCGTGCGTGTGTGTAGGCGCGTGCGTGTGTGTGTGTGTGTTCTTAGAAATCTGTAAAGATCTTGTGTGTGTCGTTTCTTTGTGTCTATTTTTCAGGACAACCAAGAATGGAAGAACAGTGTCAACAGAAGTCTTCCATCTTCTTTGTTTTTAGTCTTTTTTTTTTTTGCAGCATTGAAGAAGTTTCATTCCCCTCTCTCTCTCACTCACTCTCTCTCTCGTTTTCTCTCTACATGTCACTGCATCATTTCCCTCCTGTTCTGAAAAACATACACAGTGGTGCATTTATAATATTGTGTTTAGCACAACAACTTTTTAAGGACTGCAGTCTCACACTTGCATGAAGAGCTGAGCTTCTGCAGTCAGTAGAAACCTGGAACGTGGAAAAACTCTGTATATTTGAATTCTGGTGTCCTCATCTACCCCCTGCAGCGGTTTCACAGAGAGGATGAAAGCTCTGGATGCTCTGTGGCCAGTGTCAGCCTCCCCCAACCTTGGAGCTAATGATTGCACTCACAGTTGGTGGCAGGCATGTAACGTGCCTTTTTTTTTTTCTTTCTTTTTTTTGGTCCCTGCCCCAGCATCACAAAACTTGCACTAGTTTCTTTGCCTTGTTTACCCCTCTAGGCTGAAAGTGGCTTCCACTCCCCAGGTCTTCGTGGAGGTTGTTTGTCCAGTTTGATCTTGGCATATGATGATAAATGATCATGTGGCTGCTGATGCTGATGCCGCCTCTGCCGAGGTGCATCCCCCACACAGCTAAGGCAACCGCTGCTATCACTCTTTTCTCTTTTCTATTCTGTTTGTCTTTGTAAAACTCTCTTTCTCTCTCTTTTACCCTCTCTCTTGCTATCGCTTTTTCCCCCTATCTTTACGGACAACCCGGTGAGGTGTCGTGACAATTTCACAGCGCTCCCCGGCGACTTTCCACGACACATACATGACAATCACGCTCACAGCGGGGATCCACCAGCCATGTGGCTTTTGACACGCGTCTTTCTCGAGACATTAGAAGAACAACTCTCACGGCACTGGTGCCTCAGCAAACATGGAGAGAAGCTGAGTGCTGTAATGTGAAAGGCGGAGCTGAAATTTTTGCTTGCTTCTCCAATAGTCCCCAGCTGCTCGTGAACCTCCCTCAACACCCCAACACAAGCAGACTCCTACCAGCGTCATGGATATTGAGGGAACCACGCCTTACCTGCCCGTGTCAGCTAAGGCCTCAGTGTGACTCAACACACCAATCTATTGATTTGTGTGTGATGAGCCCGCTGTAGATATTTCTCTCATCTCTCTTTTGTGTCTGCCCTTTTTTTATTTTCCCTCCCCTCCCCCCCGACTGTGCCTCTCGGTTCCTCTCTGTGTTTCTCAGGCGTTACACTCTGTCAAGCCCTCCCTTTCCCCTGTTGTTTGTTCTTTTTTTCTTTGATGAGCCAGTCTCGGCCAGGCAAGCCAGCAGCTCCCCATTGATTAGATGGTCGATGGGTTGAGTGTTTTTGCTGGCTTCTATAGCAGGCATTCTGACTCTGTAAATTGAGCAAAGCCAAAAGCACCGCTTTCTGTAGATCAAGGGACCGCTCTAATGTCAACACAAACTGCGCTTGGAGAGAGTGGAAGAGAGACAGAGATTCAGCGATCTCTCCGAAGATAACCGGTCACAGATAGAGGCATATTCATCACCACCTCACCATCTCCCATTTCTCTATCTATTTCTCTGCCTTCTCTGCTCCTTGCTTATTTCCACAGCAGAAGACGACTGTTGCACAAAGACGCCCGTCTCACTTTCTCTCTCCGCCAGGTTTCTGAAGCTGCACGAGGGCACGAGGGAAAGCAGGGCTGCAGAGAGGGAGCGGTGTAGCAATAAGATGGGTGGAGGTGGGGTCGAGAGTTTGTGGTTGGGGGTGGATTGTGTTGTTGGGGGATTATTGATAAATCTGAAATGAAATGGAAATGGATTTAAACCCAGGTCAGGCCATTTTCCCCTTCTCATTTTCCATTTGAGCCATCCTTTCTCTGAGTAGCCAACCATAACACAGACAGATAACTTGCTTTAAAAAAAACAAACAAAAAAAAAACAAAAGAGAGAGAGAGAAAGGACAGCGCTTTATTTAATCTCAATTTTCTCTTTTTTCCTGCACCTGTTTTTTCTTTCATTCCCTTTACTTTCCCCCCCTTTCTCTCTCTCTCTCTCCTTCTTACTGTCTTTCTCTTGTATCTTTCTATCTCCTTCTGTCTCCTTCTTTCTCCTTTTTTCCGATGCTTGAATAGAAGTGGATCAAAAAGGTAAAGACCACAATGAACATAACAACCACAGCTCGCCCCTTTCTCCCTCCTCCTCCTCCTCCCTTGTCTCCCTTCCTCCCCCATATTCCCTCCTAACCCAGCACCTTGTGTAGTGGTCATGTTTGATGTTGATATCCCTCCCTTTTCTTTCTCGATCTCTAATCGTCTCCTTTGCTCCTCTCTTTCTATCTCTCTTTGACTTGTAACCAAAACTCTAAAGTCCTTCTAGATTTCCTCCTTGGTTCTGATGACACCAGCCTGACCTGCACTCATGCACACACAAACACATGCACAGACAAAAACACACACACACACAAACGAAAAGAAGCATCACAGAAGGTCAGTCCCGTATCTAAGAGAGATAAACGAGAATTTAACATCATTCCTTTCCTGTATGAAGAAGCACATCTCAGCCTAAATGTACAGACAACATGCATCTGTGTCATTTCATGGATGGCATATTTTCCTCTTTTCCCATCCTTTTTAGAAACCATATTTCATATTCACTCTGTTGCCTCACACGCCTGACAATAGAACTGTCTCATTATTCAAATCTCATATATTCGCATTTCGCAAGTAGCTGTTCACTCATTTCGATATTTCAGTGTATCTGTCCCTACAGATCTGAGAGAGAAAAAACACGTTCTCCTCTTTCTCTTCACATTATTCAGCTGCTCTTTTTTTCCCATGCTTTATCTCTTGCCTTCTTTTTTTTAGTTTCTCAGGACAGATTCAAAGTTTGCTGTTGTTGAAATCTTAAAGCAAAACAAACAAACAAACAAAACAAATCTGTTAAGATAACAAAGTAACTTGGCAAAGTTGCTGTCAGATCATTGCCTCAGTGTCCCATTTCCAGGTACTTCAGTGTCCTTCTCCCATTTTTCTCTGCTCATTTTTATTTAATCACGTTTCCATTAACTCCTCTTCTCTCACTACCCCTTACTTATAACACATTTTCTCCATTGTGTTTCTCACCCTTCCTTTCTCTTGTTCTCTTCCCACTGCTTGGTTTATCTCTCAGATCACATCTGACCATCACAGGCAGCTGCAGGCTCTTTTATCTTGTCTTACACTGCTCTTCCTCCTCTTCTCTCTGCCCTCTCTACCTCTTTGCAGACTTTATCCCCGCCACCTCTCTGTTTTCTTTATTGCACATGCACAATAAACTTGTCTTGCCCTCCCCTCCTCCCCTCCTCCACCAGTACATGTCCACATCAGTCCATCCCTTCCATCCACTTCCTTATGTGTTCAAGGAGAGGGGAGGAGATGGTGGAGGGAGGTGTATCTCCCGTAGGGAGGGCTTCGGCTTCTCGTAATGGCTTCTCTGATGCAGCCGGGCCTTGCCGCAAGCTCTCTTAAAAAGCCCCAATCAGCATGGCCAGGAGCCACAATCAGAAGCTACTAAAAAGCAAAGATAGACCTGGCACGGCACACATCAGGTAGAGAGCAGTTTCCATGAGGCTGTACCCTCCCCCCGCTCTCAGGTCCCCACCCTTCTCAGCACTCTCTGAAACCCTACTTACATCTGTCTCAGCCGTTTCCCTGCCTGGCACCGTATCTGGATCCATATGTTGGAGGAATTAACTCCTTTAGAGGCTACCATTACCTGGTTTATGGACTCCTTTGTCTGTTGTGTCTGTGGTTTTCATTAGCATAGATCATTGTCACATTTTTCTCTCACCGCAAGCAGCCATTTTAGCTCAGTCTGCTGCTTGCAGTGGAATAGAAAGCGTCAAAACCCCCCTCCTCCTGCTTCCACCTCAACCAACTGGTTCTATTTATTTACTGCTCTCCTTCCCACTAACACTTAAATACATAACCCTTTCCCCTGTCTGCCCTCCTACCCATGTCCACTTTATCCATCTCTTCCTTTCTCTGTGCGTGGCTGAAGTAATATTCCAAAGTTGTGTTTTGCCCATGTCTGTCACAAATAATCTTTACTGATTCATCCGCTGATTGACAGATTGGGTTCTTGGGTTGATGACTTGTATCTCTTGGTGTTGATGCCACTGTTCAATGAATGTCCACCACACTGTCAACCTACCTATTATGAGGCAATTTTATGACTGTGTCGGCATTAGCCGCCTCTCCCCTCCTATCATTCCCTCTGTCTCTTTTCTCACCCTTTTTGCTGACAGTCGAGCAGCCCAACAACCCACGTCATTGTAGTATTTCCTTTATGACAGGACCAAACTACTGTCTTTTCTTACCCCCAGTTTGTTTGCTGATAAAGGAAAAGAAGCAGTTAAAGGAAGCAGTGTTAGACTGCTGAGCAGTATCCCAGTATCACCGTGGAGGGTGGAGTTGGAGACCATCTGAGGACCATTACTTACACAAACAACCCTACATGTGACTTAGAGAAGTGAGAGGGAATGAGTGAGAAACCACTGCATTGTGTGACAGGAAAAATACAAAGAATGGCTGTGAATGGCAAAAGGGAGGAAAAGTGGTTGCTATAGAGACGATGAGTCAGGCAGCATCCCCTCATTAGGAATGACCCACCACACACAAGCACGGTCATGTGACCGTGGCAGCGCAGACACTCTTTTCAGTGGCACAGGGAGAAGATTGCGAGGATTGACTGTACATGTAGAAGCCATTGCATTGTTAGAGCCAAAGAACAGAGACGTGAGTGAGTGAAGCAGCTGGTCATGAATACAAAACACAGCGGCTGGTTTCAGGGCTGTTAGGGAGAGACAGTGTGTCTAGGAGACCTGATTCAGAGCAGAGGGAGGGTGAGGGTAGGTAGCAGGCTCGGTTAATGTTTCAGCTGTGCAGGCTTGTTGTTTCCTTACCTCTCAAGCCTCAGTCAGCTTGTTCTGGGTATGCCCCTCTGTTTTCTACAGTATCTGCTGCCTGTATCCTTTGCAACCTCGTCCTGATCAACTTTCCTGTCACTCAGTGTCAGCTTCACGCCATAGAAAAGACTTTGCTTTCAGTGGGTGCTATCTCTTGCTGTAGCCCTCTTTTGGTCTCAGTGAAGGGTATTCTCTGGGGTGAATGTTTGGGTTGATAAAGGTTCAGTTTGATACCTGCCTCTTCAACTGTCTGGATAGTGTGTACCTGCATGCATTTTTCTGAGAGCGTGTGTGTCCTCAAGCTTCATGTCTGTGTATGCTTGTTGTTGCTGTACTGTGTTTTTACTCCCAAAACCTTACGCCCCTTATAGTCTAAAAGGAAGCGGAAACACAAGGCGAGCCCCTCCCTTCTCTTTCCTTATTTTTCTCTTCTCTCTGTCACTATTTGTCACTCCTCAGCAAATTAACTCACTCCTAATTCTCATTTCACAGGAAATAACCTATTTACTCTCTCTTACTCCACTCTCTTCTTGTTTGCACACACAGAACACGCTCGCATCCTTCTTCACACTTCTTCTCTCTTTGTGCTTCTTTCTTTCTCTCTCAACATGCATGCCCACCCACACAAGCACACGGACATCCACATACACACTGAGACACATCTACAAACACTTATGGGCTAATGAATGCACCAACATACCATCAGGAGACTCACTGCACTGCACACTCATGCGCACACACTAACTCTTAAAGCCCATTAACTTGTCCAGCATGGATGCGGGTTACCATGCCATGCTCCATCCTGCCCCCTGCTGCCTATTTACTGCACCTGCCAGTAACAGGTGGGGGATTCAATTAGAGCAGCACGCTCTCAGCAGTCAGTCCTGTGAGCACGCCATGACTGTGGACTGGACTGGGCAAAGGCTTGGGCTAGCAGAGCCAGCACAGCCCTCAGATCCCTCTAGGTAAAATAAATATAGATATATATAGTGGGAATAAAAGCACCCACAAGGACACCACTTAAGAAACAGCTGCCAACTATTGGCAGGGGGTGTTTAGATCATCAAAGTCAGACATTAACCATCACCATGACGCTGTCACATCGAGCGTTGAAACAGCATGCTTAAGACAACGAAAATGAAAAGTCTAAATTTAGCCTAAAGCTGTCAGCGTTCACTTTTAATTGTGTTAACAGTCGATCACAAATGGGTGAGAGACACTAATGGGAGAAATTCACTGTCATTTTCAGGAAAGTTGCGGAGCTTTCATCACTTTACACTCCAGCCTCATATTGACATGTAACAGCTGACCTGTGCCTCCACGGGAAAGGGATTATGGAGATAAATAGTCAGTTATTACAGCAGCATTTCCTAGTATGTGCGGTGGTAATTGGCACGCTAGAGTATGATAGCTACAGCCTGGGTTTTAATCCTGATAAGGTAAGTTTCATTAGCCATCTGGCTAGTTTATAGGGTAAAGAAGTGGTTTTGTCTTCGCTGCCTAGTGACTTCATTGGGATGATCATGACTCCAAGATTTCCATCCTCACCCAAACAAGAATTAATCTATTTATCTCACATAATCCCAGATGGCTCTACTACAGCTAACCTGATCTAGCCAGACTAGGATAATACCTAATCTCAAGACTTATGCCTAATGCTTATTGCCTAATGCCTAATACCTCATTCAAACTGTGGACATAATAGCCTATTGTACTATACTCTACAGCTAGATTTTTGCTGCTCTGGCTCCCAGCTGCTACAATTCCCCTTCACAGTTAAAAGGAGCGAGAGAAAGGGAGGCAGAGCAAAAGAGGCAGAAAAAGCTGGTAAACAGGAGAGCAGTCGGAAAGGCTGAGAAGCGCAGGCCAGAGTTAATGAAGCCCCCTAGGCAGGGTTTGCAGGGTGTGAAGCGTGGCCACTGTTTTTGTTTGCCTTGTGAGTGTGTGAATGGGTGCGTGTATATGTGTACCTCATGGCCTGTGTATACAGCCTAAAGGCCCTTGAAGAGCCCCTTTGACACTGAGCCCACCCAACAGTCAGTTCATTAGAATAAACTGACGCACACTGATTGTACAACAAAGCAGAAAAAGAGTGGAACGTGGAGGAGGAAAGCAAAGAATGACAGTCAGAGAGAGACACTCTCTGCTGAGCTGCAGTGTTATTGGGGTGATGAGTCCAAAAGAAAATAGACTACTGCCAATTTACCCCATGGCTGGAAGGTTAGGTGCAATAATGAGCAGAATCACATAGTATTTTTGGGAGAACACTTTGGTGGGCACAATTTATTGAGAGTAAATTGTATTGCAGACAGTAGCTATATTGGAGACATAAATGATTCTTGTTCTTCTCTGTCTGTTACCTGCAAGTAATAAAGCCAGCCGTGACTCATCTCCACATAAGTCATCTTCAACCAAAGCTCCAATCTCAAACCTTTCATTACTGTCTATCGGGGATTTTAATATGAATGCTTGTATAACAACGGATTAAATTCAAATACAAGAGAGGTCAAAGCTGGTATTCACAGGTTGTATACCAAAAATGCTAATATGTAATGTGCAACAGAAAACAGTTGGTTGACATTTAACATTTATGATGTTAATTCGCTGTTAAAGCCAGCGCAATTTGATGATAGCAGCAAAGGTGATTTGTGTACCAATATAAACTGACTCAACAGCATAAATCCAGTAACTAAGATATATTTAGTCTTAGCTCTTGCTCTGTCCATCCATCCATCCATGCATCCACCCACCCATCTATCCAGAATCAGTGTTATTTTGTGACGTTATTTAAATTCCATCCACCCCCATTAACTTGTGTCACTCAGTCAAGTGACAGTCCAACACATGTGCTGCTTCTGTGTGACTATAAAGCTGTTACCCTGTGGAATCCAAAAATTATAATTTGGCCTCATTCTGATGTATATATATATATATATATATATATGTATGTATATATGTATATATGTATATATATACATTACACATTTACACTGTCCTCAGCTCGACTGCGCCTTCAATTTCACTGTAATATGGCAACAGGGATGGATGCTTGCATGTCTTTTAATACTTACTTCTCTATTAGGTCATCCTTTCTGTAACAGTAGAGACTAGGCTTACATGTTTGTTTTTCTTTGTCCTTTATTTTACCTTGAGGCAGAGTTGTTCCTGGCTTTGTTTATGGGTCACCTACATGCAGAGCCTTCCTTAATAGAGTTTATTTCTCTATTTACAGTACCATTGCACTTTTAAGGGGATGTCCTACTTGTGCATAGCTGTTTTTCCCTCCACACTCATTTTTATCTACTCCGATGATATTTTACCCTTCGCAGCCTTTGTTTGAAAATATTTTGGAGCACAGTGCCAGATTAACCATTGCTCTCAAAAATATTTTGCATATTTCAGTCACCCACATTCATATTTGCAAAGCAAACACCTCAGGCATCAGTACTTTCTAGCAAACATTTTGGTTTGACAGTGGAGCATGACAAGCTTCCCTCTTGTGAAGAGTCTGTATTCAGTGTTTGTTTATGCCTGACTTTGACTAGATTCGTGTTTGGCTGCCAGTCTCAATCCCTGTTGGACCTCTCAGACAGAACAGGCTAATTCCTAAGTGGTCCAGCACCACAGAGCACCATCCACTATCAACAGCAGTATGACAGAAAGCAGAAAGAGACGGCTGGATTTCCAGAAGCCTGAAGTAACTCCTCCATCTTACTGTTGTGATTCCCCTCCTGCACCAGACTCCATGCAATATTCAAGACAGTTTGAGCCTCGTCTGATCCATCACTCTAACAGTCACTGTGTGACAGTGCCTGTATGGCTTGTGGGTGTGTGCGTGCATGTTGTGCACCATCCTTGTGTGAATTCCAGTGTCTGTCTGGTATCCATGGGCTCTTTATGTCATCTGTTCCGAGTCCAGTTAGGCCTAAGATGTGTTAAGTCTTTAGGTGACCAACCAGTGTCCGGTTCTGTTGTAACCCCAAGCAAAAGAGACTTCATAAATAAACCAGTGGGGAAATGTGGCAGGCTCGTCAGATGTTTTATTCTGTAGTTCCACCAACATTCTCACTCTCTTGCCCTCATGCTTTTTTGTTTTCTATTGCTGTGATGTCACTGTGCCGAGGATGCCAGCAGCTTTCCTCATAGATAACCAGACACTCCCATTGGTCCCAGGGTGCTCTCGCCATCCAGCAGGATAACACAGCATCAACCAGCTAATTTATAGCAGTCCCCTGTGGGTGACCTCCACCTGCCTGAAGTAGACTTCCTCAGTGTGTGTGTGTTTGTGTGCACTTGTTTGTGTATGGATGGTGTGCAGGGGTTCCACTTGTTTTTGTTTGCGTGTACTTGCCCGTGTGGAATAGACTTTGTGTCTGTATTTGTTTGTGTGGAATATTTGTGAGTGGGTGATGTTGAGTTGCAGTTGCAGAGGAAGGGAAGGCCTAGCCAACCTCACATCTTTACCCCAGGATACTTTTTTTGTTCTTTGAGGTATTACTCTTGACTGAGAGCCAAATTTGAGTCCTAAGAAAACAAACTCCACAATTACTGTTTTACCACCCAGTGGCAGAGCAAAGAAACAGAGGCCTTTGGAATAGAAAATGCACAATCAAATAAAAAGTAGGCCAAGATAAATTAGATTAGAGACTACATTTAAACTGCGGCGGCAGCCAGAAATCTCCCATTTATCATATCCAAATGGTTTCCAACCACAATGCTGAAGTTCTACAAACGAGCTTTTATGTTTTCCTTCATTTTAAATCTGATAATGTACCTCACCTTACTCCCCTTTTCCCATCTCTCCATTCTCCCCCTACTCTTTGTCTCCTTTTTCATTCTCAACTTATTTTTATCTCCTCGTATCTTTCTCTCGACCCCTCCATGTCTTTTTCTCCTGTTCTATTTTCAATGGTCTTTGGCCTTTTCCCATTTCCTCTCTCCCACCCCTCCCACTGCCTTGATATCTTTTATTTCTTTCAATGCTCTGTTTTCATTTTCTGTCTCTTCCTTTTATTCCCTCTTCTCCTCCTCTCTGCACCAATGCTTCTCTACTGCTCCAGTATTTGTGTGTCCGGGGACACTGCTGCGGGTGCAGGTGCCCAGCTCTCAGCAGGAGGCAGAGCATCAGGCGGGGGCATGGTGTAAGGACCCGCTACAGTCAGGGGACCGTCTGTACGTCATGCCCTGGACCCCCTATCGCACCGACATGCTGTATGAGTATGCCTCCTGGGAAGACTTCAAACAGAGCCGAGCCACCACCACCTACAAGTGAGTGCGCCTCCCACTGTCTTGGATGATCAAATGGCATCTGCTGCGGTATCGATTTATTGGCTTTTGATGTGGATATGGATGGCGATAGCAGAATGCTCTTATTGTGGTGTCTGTGTGCCTGCCATTAGCCATCTTGGGGGCATTGCCATGCAGAATGGAGAATTGGAGATGTGATTTCTTCATCTGGATTCTGTCTCAACAGGTTACCCAACAGAGTTGACGGGACGGGGTTTGTTGTGTACGACGGGGCGGTGTTTTACAACAAAGAACGCACACGAAACATAGTCAAGTATGACCTACGTACGCGCATCAAGAGTGGAGAGGCGATTGTCACAAACGCCAACTATCATGACACTTCACCTTACCGCTGGGGAGGGAAGTCAGACATTGACCTGGCTGTGGATGAGAACGGCCTGTGGGTTATTTACGCCACTGAATCGAACAACGGACGACTGGTGGTCAGCCAGGTGGGAGAGCAGTTTGCACAGAAGGGGATGAGGTGTGGATTATAAATGCGGGAGTGGATTATGTTAAAATCTCATCTGACTAGTCAGGCAAAAGGTCATATGTCACACTTGAATTGAGATTACACAAGTGCACTGACAAATAAGATTAAAGAGATGTTGTTGGCCCCCAAAAATGAATCACAAAAACATCATCTGCAAAAGGTTAGGCTGAATTTCAAATCCAATTGTGAGAAAGAATAATCCCCTCCAGCATGGTAAATATTTCATTTATTTTGTAGTTGCCCCGCAGTGTTGGATTTAATAACTTACATTTAAAAAACTGTGGGAATGATTTAGAATTGTTTTCTGCACTTTAAACATATAATACTCTTCATCCTCTGTAATACAAAGTCACATTACTTTGCCCTGCTCACTCTGCAGCCTCAAAATGTGACCGTAAACGTGAAGCATTCGTATTTTAATGCCAGTTGCTTCTTTGTTTCTCAGCCAACAAAACCGCAATCAGGCAGAAAGTTCCTATATAAACAGGGTATAAAATTAATGTGTAGCTCAGATAGTCGTGTCTCATTTATTATCACTATCTTTGACCTTACCAGGAAATTGTTTTTCAAAGCGTATATGTTAAACTATCAATCTGAAATATCAAACCCTGCATGAGCTATTACAGTGCAGAGTAATGGAGTGACAAAGTAGCAAACAAGAAAGCGATAACTTTCAACAGAAATAAATGCTTTATTTTGTGGGGAGTTTTGCTATTTATTACAATGTTTTGAAAAAAAAAAGCCAGACAAGGAGTATATATATAATTTTACCTGTTATTTTGAGTACTGAGTCGTATTTAAGAGGGTTTTTAAAAAAAAACAACTCAAACACAGTACCTAATAGGGGAAAAAAATATTAGTTTAAGAGGGCATGGGGAGCTTTTTTCAAAATCAAGCCGGGCTTTGGATGCACTGATCCAACTTCTTCCATTTCTAATCTGATGCCTTGTACCAAGATAATCCCAGTGCTATATTAGTAATCTGTATTCCTCACTATAAGGAAGAGACTGGGAATTATTCCTATATGTGTACGGAAACATCAAGGTCAACTTAAAACAGCTTGCCTAAAATAATAAAATCTAACTGATTTACTGAATTGTTTGTATTTATTAGTGAAATCAGAAATGCCAAAAAAAACCCCACAATAAATGTCCTTTTATTTGAACATAAAAGTAATTAAGCTACTACGTATTGCTGTCATTCACAGCTGAGCTCCTTTCTGCGTTTTCCTCCTCACACACTAGAGCTGAAAAGATTCAGCTGAAGTGAAATAATATAAATTGAGTTGATGACAGGTGTAATGTTAGTGTAAGCATAATAAAAGCTTCCTGTGAGTGTTACAATGAGCCAATGTCCTTCTAGTTTGTATAATGCCTCTGAGCAGACATAGTGAGAGTGAAGGTGAATGAGCAAGTAGATCTTTTCAGTCATGTGAACTCAATTTGACCATAGTTGGCAGTTAAGTGAAGACTTTTCCAAACATACAAATAGAAATTATTAATAAAAACTTCCAAGCTGCTGACCCTTTATTAAAAGCTTCTTTTGCTCTATCTTAGGTATGTCACTGGATCAGCTCATTGTCACCAATATCCGAACCAGCTTCTGGGATCAGTATCAGACTGATAGTCGATCTAAATAGCAGACTGGCGCATCCTTAATTAAGGCTATCACAGGCTTAGTCTTCAGATTCACCATCAGTCATCTGATGTGTCAAAATTAAGTGACTGGTGATGGACAGGCTTCAGATTTTTCTGTCATTGCCAAGCTGTCGGAGATTGACGATGACGTCATCATTACTGTGATGTTACACGTCGGTTTCTTCACTTGTTTTCAATCTCAAGTTCTGTGTTTTGGCTTTCGGCAGATCCACTGAGAAACACACCTAGCTGCATGCCTAATTCAGTAGTGAATTTTCAGTCCAAGCCCTCAAGCCTAACTTGCTTTATCCAAGAATGTCTATTCAACTTTAATAACAACAAAATAAACATTATACTGTGTTAAATCAGACCTGAAAATACAGAAGGGGATCACAAAGTCATTAGGCAGGTATTTACATTTAGGTTACATCAAGTAAGAAGCGGGGTAATTTTCTCATAAACCTCAATGCAATTGGTCTTTATTTTGCAACAAGATGAGTCACCCCCTGCTGGCATTAGAAGGAATGTAGGATTAAGGTACTTGAATACTGACTCCTCAGACCCAGAGGCTACATCCATCTTTTATATAGACTGTGTTTCCAACATCTATCTTTCTGTCTTGATCTTAAAACTTCCACTAACTGAGTGATGTTAAGATATTTAAAACGAACCATTGAACTAATCTTAAATGGCGCAATTTCCTGAACCTTTTTAACAACCATAAAAAGTAAAAATCCCTCTAAAACGTTGCTGATTCAAGCCTGCTAAAACTAGCCATTTGAATACTTCCTCTTTGCCCACAGGTGAACCCTTACACGTTGCGCTTTGAAGGCACCTGGGAGACCAGCTTTGACAAGAGGATGGCGTCCAACGCCTTCATGGCTTGCGGAGTGCTTTATGCAGTGCGATCAGTCTACCAGGACGATGACAGTGAAGCAACGGGTGACCTGGTGGCGTTTGCCTATAATACCAATCATGCTCGAGAGGAACATGTCACCATTGCTTTTCCCAATCCTTATCAGTATATTTCCTCTGTGGACTATAATCCTCGAGACAACCAGCTTTATGTCTGGAACAACTATAATGTGCTGCGCTACCCGCTGGAGTTTGGACCACCAGATCCTACCACTGGTAAGAAGAGATCTCACCCCATCCCATAGCTTACACAGACAAATCATGTGTACAGTACAGTTGCAAATACTGGTGTGTGGTATGTGCATTTTTTTCCTATAGATGTTTAGCTTTTTGATTATGAGATATTTTGAGTCATGAGTGGTAAAATATGAGATTGCAACAACAAGTATACAGCGAGGTCCATAAGTTGTAAATTTGCCTCTGTACACTACCACAGTGGACTTTAAATCAAACAGTCAAGACTATTAGCTTTAATTCAAAGGTTTCAGCTAAGGTATTAGATTAATTATTGCGGACATTTTTTTGTTTTTAGAGGCTCAAATGTAATTAGACACTTGACTAACAAGCAGTTCTGTGACCAGATGACACCTAACCCCCTTGTTATTCCATGACAAGTTAAAGAGATAAAAGATCAGGAGTTGTTTCCAAATGTTTAAGTTACATTTGTTAGCTTTTCACTGGAGCTCTCAATGTAATGGTCAATTATATTGACAGTTCCAGTGAATGGCCTCCTTCATTTGTCGATGCAAGTGAAGGAGGCCATCAGTAGACTGAAAAAACAAAATAAACCTATCAGAGACAGCACTTTGAGAGGGGCTAAATCAACAATCTTCAAAACATCTTTTTAAGAAAACAGTTCTTAAAAAAACAATGAATGTACTGGCCAGCTCAGCAACACCAAAAGGCATGAAAGACCGCAGAAGACAGCTAAAGTCGATGATAATAGAATTATGTCCATGGTTAAGAAAAACAGCTCCACAACATCTAACCAAGTCTAGAACACTCTCAGGGAAGTAGGTGCATCATTATCACAGCCTGCAATCAACGACGCCTTCATGAATGGAAATACAATCGAATGGAAATACAGAGGGCTTACAACTAGGTGCAAAACACTGATTACACTCGAGAAAAAGAAGGCCAGATTAGACTTTGCCAGAGAGGCTGAACAGTTATGGAAAATAATTCTTTGGACAGATGAAACCAAGATTACTTTGAACCATAATGGTTCCATAATGGTTCCAAGAGAAAAGTATGGAGAAAGAGAGAAACGGCTCATAATCTGAAGCATATCACGTTATCGTTCAAATATGGTGGACGCATTGTTATAGCGTGGGCATGTATGGCTGCCTGTGGAACTGGATCACTAGTGTTTATTGGTCATGTGACTGTTGGTAGAATTAGGAGGATGCAGGATGTACATGGCACAGTGCAGCGCAAATGGATAATGACCCAAAGTACGCAGCGAAAGCAGACAAAGATGTTTTCAAGGCAAAAAAATAGGATGTTCTTGAATTACCAAGTCACATGATTTCTACACAACAGAGCATGCTTTTCAGTTATTAAATACAAAACCAAATGCAGAAAGACTCACAAACAAGCAGCTCCAGTAAAGGTGTGAAAATGGCTATAATTCCTGGGCAGTTATTGCAGTACTTTTATAAAACTCCACTACTATAAAACGAAAACTACATCTTGATTTTATCTTTTGTTTAACTTCCACTTTGGTGATGTAAAGATGCAAAGTCACAACAATTGTGCATAATCTGTGCATACTGACATACATGTTTTTTTATACCGACAAGCTGATGATAAGGTTATTTCTTTCCCCCTAAAACTTGCATGACAGTTAACATTCATTTGGTAATTATGTTGGGCAAGATGTTAAACATGTGACTAAGTTGGACACGTTGAGTATTTACGCTTGTCACTCCAAATAAACCCATATGCTCTTGACACAAACACTACTACGAATGTTTTCAACAGAAAACATTTTTCTTCCAGAAAAAGCAGGAAGATGAAGAAAAGCATTTAAAGTACAAATTCCAAAAACTGGAATCAAACGATTATAGTTCTCTCCCCAGCTATAGTTAAAGTAAAGAAGAGCTGCTCAGGTATGACTTCTGTAGCGCTTCATGTAAGCATCACTGTGTCATGGGTAATGAAAAAGCCATTCAGAAATAAGGCAGAGGATGAAATGGGAACGCCACGCTGCATTTTGGCAGTCCATCAGTATGAGAAGGCGGTTTGGATGTACTGTACATCTGAGCTGCATAAAGGCCTGTATGAAGCTCGGATTAGGCCCAGAGAGAGATGAGGCAGAGACAGACGGGCGGCAGCAGTCTGAGTTGCGTGCTGACTCTGCGTTTGATCAGTTAGGATTTTGTAGTTGTGATGGCTTGCTTTTATCTTCGCATTAGGTTTGGTTGTTAGTGATGGTGACTTCTCTGATACATTTGATAAATTATTTACTTCTCCCTGACTTGTGATGCTGCTTTCTCGCCATCTCCTCCCTCTGTTTCTCCTCCTCTCTGCGGAGAACTGGCTTTGAGAGACTCAAAAAAGTATTTGTCACCCCAATTATTGTCAGACTAACTTTTGAACTCAGCTTCTGAGAGACATCTTACACTAAGATGCAAGTGTCCTTCATTATCTTGATCTTAGCTTTTGGCTTTTGCTGTCAGGTTTTGCTGTTCTCTAATAATTCCCTTACAAGCCCTTTTAAGTCTCTCTCTTTTTCCATGTCTCTCTGTGATTTACTCTTGGGTTACCTCAGGCCCTCTGACCACCACTCAAGTGACCACCACTCTTCCAGCAAGGCCGTTCACCTCCAGTGCGAGCCCCTCTACTGCCCGCCCGCTGGCCCCCACCTCGCGCCCAATCGGTTCCATCAACAAGAATCCCGATCTTCGACCAATCACTGCTACTGTGCCTGTCACCCGCCGGCCACCTCACCCTCCTCAAGGCTCAGAGCCACAATTTTGCGAGACGAAGCTCGTCCGCGGTGTCCAGTGGCCAACAACACAGCGAGGAGAAACAGTGGACCGTCCATGTCCTAAAGGATCTTTAGGTGAGAAAAACCTGCGTGCATCTATTTTCAAACATTTGTTCTTTTTTTTTAACTCATCATATGAGCTTCAAGCATACTCGTACATAAAGTACCATGTGGGTGTTTGCCATATATATCAGCGCATGTGCCCAAGTGATAAGCACGTTTGGGCACTCACACTTGTTTTTTTCCGCTGTTGTTGTCTTCCATCCTTGCGTTGGTCCCACCAGTAGGCACGGTCCCCGAGGACTTGCAGATGAAAGCTCGTCCTCCACAAATGAAAGGCTCATCTCCCAGAGAAACAGAGCTGATTGAAAGTGGCGAATAATAAAATGAAAGACAAGGCAACACAGGCTTCACCTCCCTTCATGCTTGCTACTTTACTCTTAAACATCCAGCCGTCAAAAAACAAAAAACCTAAAACAAAACAAAAAACTCTGTAGTTGCAGAAAAAAAGAAATCTCCTCCATCTTTCTTCCAGTGTCTTTTGCTGTTTCTTTATGTTCTCTCTGCGTTAAATCAGCAGCAGGCTTAATTGCCTCGTCTTGGCAGCGCTCTCAAACCTAATCTGTGGTCGATGGAGGAGAGTATAGAGAACAGTAACAGCGAGGAGAGAAAAATCAGTGGGAGAGAGAGGAAGAAGGGAATATGAAATGCAATGCCACATCTGCTCTGATCCTTTCAACAACTATGAAACGTTTGCTGCTAGGGCTGTGCGATATGACCAAAAGCTCATATCCCGATATTAAGACATCTATCGTTCGATAACGATATAAATCACAAAAATGTAACATTTTCTGTAAATTCTGTGAATCTCGGGCAGCTCGACTTCCGTGAATTGTTTCCATTTTTATACATAAGTTTTCTTTGTGAGTATTTATTACACAGTGTGCTACGGGGAAAAGCCTGTTCTAACGTTTGAGTCTAAGGTTTATTTTTTAGCACCTGACGGCTCTTTTTTGCTTCTCATCCGTAAATAATCTGCTCTTTGACGTGATTCAGTTTATTTTGATAAGTCTCAACAGGATCTTGAGCTTTATTGTGAAAGGTTTATGTGGAATAAGCAGGCACGCGGTGGTTTTACCGTCATTGTTGCTAACGACAACGCATAAAAACAAACGCTTGTCTGTCTGTAGTGTGGTTATATTAAATGTAAGAGAAAGAGAGAACTTTAAGAAATCAATAGAGCCACTACAGTGACCATCAAAACGATGAAAAAATATTGCCGTAAACAGTTTATTTTGCAACACCACGAAACAAACGATAGCGTAAAATGAAACGATAGATGTTTTTATATCATCATCCGAGATATAGCGTTATATGGAACAGCCCTATTTGCTGCATTGTCCCCTGTCCCTCGTCTCTCTTCCCTTCTCTGCCTTCTCTTCGCAACTTAACGTTGGTTATTTGTGTTAGCAGCAGACAGACCCTCCTCTGGTTTAATCCCCCCATGCTGTCCTTTCTCTGAACCCCCGTAACTGAACAGAAAAACAGCTGGAAATGAGGTTTGGTGGAAGGTGCTTTCCTTCAGGTGTTTGACAGTGAGAGATCTTACCTGATGTCTTTGCTGTACGACTGTGTGAACGGAGTAAGCATTATGTGCTACGTGAGGACGTATTCCTTTAAAGTCATTCTTTTTACATCATCGAAACCTTTTCTTACCCAGTCATTTTCTCCCTCACTTTCTCATTACCTGTACTTCATTATTTAACCTTTTTCACTTTTGACCCATTTTCTCTGAAATTCTGCTCTACCTCCTCCTTCCTGATTCTCTCTCATCTTCAAACACTTTGAGTAATTTTAAAATTCATTTCCTTCCATTTTTCTTGTTTAAAGAAAAAAATTCTCCCACTTTTGAGACGCCTAATGCTTAATATATCTGCCCCCCCTCCCATTCTTCTGCTTTTCTCTAGGCATTGCTTCATTCCAGTGCTTGGCGGATCAGGTCATGTGGAACCCACGGGGTCCTGACCTTAGTAACTGCACCTCCCCCTGGGTCAACCAGGTAGCCCAGAAGGTGAGACCTGGAGTCAAACTCCCTGGCCATGGGTCTGTCCCTTTCCTGTGCCCCACTGCCCCGACTATCTTCCCTGTCCACCTCCACACACACATTAACATATCTCTAGGGCTGTCCTGATTAAAATACAGACTCATTTCAAGTGGCTCTTTATTACAAGGCATCTGCTCTTAATACTTAATTAACTCACTTTTTTTTTAGGTAACATACCTTAATTACAGCTAGGGTAATTTATTTAAAAAAAAATCAGCCGTAGCGTCTCACAGCTTGCATAGAAGTCAGCCAATTCAATTTCATTTTGTCTTGCTTCGATCGTAGTCTCATATAATCCATTATACCTGTGCAGTAGCTAAACGTCATGGTCTCTAGATGATGCCCAGTGATTAACTTAGCTGACTGCTATTTAAATTTCCAAACTGTGTTACTAAATACTTTGCGGAAATCTGATCATTCCCCAATTTTGACAGTAATCAGATTTCACAGTCTATTCAAAGTGGAATTCGGAGTACTCTCGTTAACACAGCTACATTTCTGCTGGAGAAATTCTTGATTGTTTAGCCATGCATGCCGCTGAGCAGCTTTCCTAAAGGTTTTTTAAGTGTATGCATGTGCCTGGAAGGGTAAGTAGCAGCGCTCTGAAAAGTAACATCATTGAAGAATCCATTATACCTTCTCCTTTTGGCGAAAATCAATCGCAATTGCAAGGCGGTTGCTAAGGGTGTAATTTGCAAGTGAAACAGGGCTAGGGAGAATAAAAACTTCATGATGTGTTGTACAAGGTCCATCTTTGTTTACAATGATGCAGGAAGAGCTGGTAATGAAGACGGAAATCTGATTACTGAAAAAACATCAAGCTGAGGGTTTTGTGTGCAGAGCATGTGTATTGTTGTGGTACGCGTGAGAACATTTGAACAGTTTGGGGTTTGTGTGTTAATGTGCAGATAAAGAGTGGGGAAAATGCTGCCAACATAGCTAGCGAGCTGGTGAACCACACTCGGGGTCGGATCCAGGCTGGAGATGTTAGCTCTTCTGTCCGACTGATTGAGCAGCTGCTGGATATACTGGATGCCCAGCTTCAGACCCTGAGGCCTGGAAACAAGGAACCAGCTGGAAGAAACTACAACAAGGTAGAAGAGAGTGTCAACAGTATGTGCGTGAATAAAGACACACACTTGATGATAAGATATATTTAACTCAAGAATAAGAAAAGAATGCTTCGCGTCATGCAGATTTACTTAGCAGCTCATAAGCAAAAAAGTGGTTTCTGATTTTGTTTAGTTTTTTTTTTCTTAATTTCAGGCTTTGTTTTTCTCCCTTCTAGCTTCAGAAGAGAGAGCGGACCTGTAAGGCATACATCCAGGTAACTTTCCTCTTTTATCTAGCTGCTTTACATGCCTGTGGAGTCGGACTGCTCTGTGACTTAGAATAGCTGAGGGAAGATAAATCCTTGAGCAGACTAGGCTTGTGGATGAAGTTTCTTCAGCTCTGTATTGTGATTGATGCTGCTTTTGGAATCATCACTTTTAGAAATTCTGGTTTGTTCTGGAAGGCAGTGTGAGTAAGATGTAGAATAACTTCTGCCAGACACCACGTACTAAATATTAAAGTATTTTCCAGAGCAGGGCAAGCTGCTCTTATAGTTTTTCTATTGCTCATGGTGTGCATATATGTAAAATTATATTTCAACTAATGAAGAAGTCATCTGTCTGTGATTTAATTGTGGCTTTTTTGCACTGTGAGTGGTCTTAAATGCATAGTAGTGCCCTTGGCTTCACTGTGTTTCACAATAAGGGACAATATCTGTCGCTTTGAGAAAATGTAATTTGACTATAGCACGAAAGGCAGCCGTTGGTGTTACTACACCCTTCTGTGCTTTTTCAATATTTGTGCAATATCTGTTGTTCTGAGGGAGCCGTAATCTAATATCAGGAAAAGGCCTTGTGTATGCTTCTCTGTAATGATGAAATGCGGCACTCTGCAGCGCAGTCTTTTATGTGCTTTGACCTGTCTGCAGCATATAGTAATATGACCCCACATCTTCTAATCTCAGTTGGTGCAAGATGAATGTAAAGACTGCTGTGTAGTATGTTACTCGACCATTATTTTTTGTCACTTACTGCAAAGGTAGCTCACTGATCCGAGGATAAACGAAAAACACCCTCTGTCTTCTTCTTCTGTAGCTGATAGAGTGCATTCTGATGCTGAATTCATTTTCTTAACAGCAATGGTCTTTATTCCACGCAGCAGTCAATCCTTCATTTTGAGAGGCCTGAGCAAGAGAATTACATGATTCATCAAGCAGGCTACTCCAATAAATTGGATAGCTGATACAACCATCAAAATTGCCATTAAATGAATTGTAAGTGTGAAATAGAATGGTAATATGTCTTACATAGCAGAGTAATAAATGTAGTGCAAGGAAGTGGTGAGTTTCTAGGAAGTTATAGTGCAATAGACTTTGCACTTTGAGGTGCTAATGTTATACGGTAACACTTTACAATATAGCACACAAAATGAATACTTACCAAAAAAGTGACAAACAAATCAGGAACTAACATGTTTAATGGCTAATAAGTACCTAAGACTTCTTTCTGAAAGAACACAATGCTGGAAACAGTGTTAATGAACCAGTGTCTAATAATTAGTTACTAGATAGAATTGGATTTACTCCGGATTGGGTTCTAAATGACACAAATTCAATAAGCAATAGCAGTTACTGCACAATAATGAAATTGTTATTTTGTGTTACCTGGTGTGCTATTGAGTAAAATGCTAAGTAGCTGCTAGGGATGCATCTGAACTTCATGATTACCTTGCTATTGCCTAACATTACATTTGTGTTCCTACTTGTGTTAAGTAGACAAAAGAATCAAAGCGAGAAACTTCCTGAAAAGTTAAATTAGTTCCTCATTTGTCACTTTTACTATGTATGTGCCATATTGTAAAGTGTTCTTGCTAATATCGATCATATTACTGATGCTATTGATGCTAGCATTAATGCTATGCTTTCTGCACGGGCCAGGCGGTGGTGCAAACAGTGGACAATTTGCTCCGTCCTGAGGCTTTGGAGTCATGGCAGGACATGAACAGCACAGAGCAGTCTCACACTGCCACCATGCTACTGGACGTCCTGGAAAAAGGAGCCTTCCTGCTGGCCAACAACATGTACGGGAAAAACTTTACAGACCGAGCGCCCAGCATTGGTAAGAAAACAGCAGTGAGGTCAAGATCAAGATGTTGTTTTTATTGTTACTTCTGTTATGAAAGCATAATCACGAATTTTTAAGGTAGAAAAAAAATAAATCAAAAAGTAGCATTTTTTCTCTTTTTTGCTTATATTTTATTTTATCAAAAATATGTAATATAAATCTTGTTAACTAGAAGGACACTCAAGAGTCATTTGCCAAGGACAGTGCCTATCACTGCCTTTTACAGTGGCTGTCTGGATCTGTACCAACATTTTATGGGTTTGTCTTTTGAGCATGCCCAGCCGCTGCAAGTTTAATGAAATTCGCTCTGGTAGTTTATGCTTAATGGTGAAGTAAATTTAAAACAAATCAGTCAGATACACAGGCCAGCAAACAAACAGCACTGAAAATATACCTCTACCTCAGCTTCTACCTTGGCAGAGGATTGTTGTACACATGAATTGAGGCCAGTACTGACTGCTGTTCAAATGCAATGTGCAGTTTTAACTCCAGATTGTGGCTCTAAATTTGTCTTGTGGTTGTTGTTTTTTTAATTAAAAAATATGCACCAATTTCTGTGTTTCTACCATCAGATCTCCAGGTGCACGTTGTAAACACAGAGATGGACATGCAAGACTTGTCCTTCCCGCAAAATTACGCCAGTGACAGCACCATCCAGCTTTCAGCCTCTACTATCAAACAGTACAGCCGCAACGGTCAGCAACCCTTACCCCATCCCTGTCTGAAAAATTGCACTGTCCTGTGCAGCCTCTCTCTTAATGTTTCCATTTGCATTTTCATGCAGGCTTAAAACAATCTGCATGCAGTTGACTAAGTTATTGGTTCATAATAATAGGCTAATCAGATTAACAAAAGCGCTGAGACAATTTCTTTTCTTGATGGTTTCTTAACAGCAGTCTTAATAGAATAGCTGGGGAGGCGTGTAGATTACAATCGGCCCCAGTCTGACAGAGCAATCTCAGCACTCCCTCTCTCCTCTCTTCCCCATCCCATTCCCTCGCTCCGTCTCTCTCCACCATCTTATCCCCCGCTCCCATCTCTCTTGTTTCTAACCCAGCACCCCTACCGCCCCAACCCCCAACGCCATTGCTCCCCTCCTCCTTCCATGGCCCCCTCATCCCCCTTTTCTGTTTTCTGTCTCCGCTTGGCTCTGCAGTGGGAACGAGATTAGAATGATTGAAACAAACGCACATGAAATATTCATATGGAATAATAAGAGATCTGTGAATGCTTGAGGGATGAATGTTCCATTGCCCTCCACATTAAATCTCGCTCTCTTCCACCAGTCAAAATGAAACGGTCCTTACCATCATTCTAACCTTCACTAACTCACTCTCTCTGTCTCCCTTTCACTCACCCTGTCACTCCCCACTCTCTGTCGCTGCCATTCTTCCAGCCCTTTCCATATTATGGCCCTTTTTCTGTATTTGGTTTCCCCCCCTCGCTTTCTGCTCCCCCCCCTCTTAAGATTTCATTTGTGTTTCCCATTTCATTTAACATACACCTTTCACCCCACACTTACTTTACTTTTCACTCTTCTATTTATTTTCCGGTATTAATTTGTCTGTTTTTTTATGTGCAGGACAAGTCAAGGTGGTATTCATTCTGTATAAAAATTTGGGATCCTTTCTTTCCACTGAGAACGCCACTGTGAAGATGGAAATGGAAGGACCAAACCACGATAAGAAGCGCCTGGTGGTCAACTCTCACGTGATTGCTGCCTCCATCAACAAAGAGTCCAGCAGAGTGTTTCTCACTCAGCCAGTGATTTTCACGCTTAAACATCTAAAGGTAGGCAAATTCAAATTTCTCATTTGTCATTCTGAAAGATGCACCTCCACTGATGTTTTCCTTCATCCGTCTCTCTTTTTTGTTCTGCAGTCGCACAATTACAACACTCCAAATTGTTCTTTTTGGAACTACTCCGAGCGCTCCATGACTGGCCAGTGGTCATCGCAGGGCTGCAGGCTACTGGACACTAACAACACACACACCACCTGCTCTTGCAGCCACCTCACCAACTTCGCGGTGCTCATGGCTCACCACGAGCCCGACGTAAGTAAACAAGGGCGTGGCAGGCACACACTTAAATTGCAAGCCTGGTAATTTATGCAGACGTTCACTCGTGTGAGCATTAGCGCTCGCTCACTCTTAGTCACACACCCTCACACACATGCACATTAATGTTCCCTCTCAAGGCTGACAAGCTCTTTGTTTTGAATTTTCTCTTTTCCTCCTTTCACTCTGACATTCAGGGAGGCACAGGCTTACAAATTCATGTCCCTCTACTTCTAACTGACATTCACATGAATTTGAATGTCATGTATTTTTTTCAGGACGTCTTGTCTCTTGTCTTCACACTTTAGCTCCTTGCATATATTTGCAAATATTAAATAAGGCAATTTGGCTCTTTCTCTCCCCTCCCCCTGTTTTATCCATCCCCCTATTGTTTCTGCTGCTTATCTCCTATTCCACTATTCTTTGTTCTAAATTTCTCTCTCTTTATTTGTCCAATTCTGCTCCGCTGTCTCTTTCTCCCAATACTGCTTTATAACCTAAACCCTTGGATCTCCCTCCCTCCCCCCACACACCTTTGTTTCTTGCCACCGTGCAAACCTGAACACCAGGGACAGATGCACGAGCTGTTCCTTTTTGTGATCACCTGGGTGGGGATTGTCATCTCCCTGGTGTGTCTTGCCATCTGCATCTCCACTTTCTGCTTCCTGCGGGGGCTCCAGACTGACCGCAACACCATCCACAAGAATCTCTGCATCAACCTCTTCATCGCAGAGCTGCTCTTCCTCATCGGCATCGACAAGACCGAAAACCATGTGAGTCGGTAGCAAAGCAAACGGATACTTTCTATGGATAGAGGTTTACTTGTTTTCTTTGATATAAAATACTTTTTACCATCTTTGCGTTTACTGTTACATGTCCCCCTTTAAAGCTTAGTGTTTGTGCCCATTTAATGATACTGAATCACAAGATCTAGTTACTTTTTACATATTCCGGTTTGAAAATGGCATTAAGCACAACACAGGCGACTTTTAAACTTTTTTTTATTGAATGACTTTGAAGCTGAAATCGAGGCACTGTGTCATTATCCTACTCTATAAAACATTTACTGCACTGAGTAATGAATTACCACTCAATAATATGCACGGAGCCCGTGACCCAGGGGCAGCTTTTCATTTTTCCCTTGTCAGTGTCCAGCACTACTTCCAGATAGTAACTCCGTTCTATCCTCTTGTGGTTTCACTCAGTTATATACCTTAATCTTAACTGTATCTCCTCCTCTAACTTCATATTTTCTCTCTCCTCCTCCTTCTTCCCCTTTCCCTCTCTCTGCTTTCTCCATGGCTGCCACACTCAGATTGCCTGTCCCATCTTTGCTGGCCTTCTGCATTTCTTCTTCTTGGCTGCCTTCTCCTGGATGTGTCTGGAGGGTGTGCAGCTCTATCTCATGCTGGTGGAGGTCTTTGAGAGCGAGTACTCACGCAAAAAGTACTACTATCTGTGCGGCTACTGCTTCCCCGCACTTGTGGTGGGCATCTCTGCAGCCATAGACTACAGGAGCTATGGGACCAAGAAAGCGTACGTGTGAATACAGGCCTTTTGCACCTGCAGATTGAGAAGTAGGATTATGCTATTCCCCCAGATGGAAATGTAATATGCAGTGCCGTGTGAAGGGCTCTTGCACCTCCCCACAGACTGTGTTCTCTGAACACACTTAGCCAAAGCTTGATGATTAGCCTTCATAAGATAATCCGCTGAGACAGAGAAATAGTGTGTGCATTCATGTGCATGAGCTCAGTGTGAGTGTACAGTTGTTTGTTGGTTTAGTTGTGCATAAGTCACTTGTTTCCTCTGTGCCACTCCAGATGCTGGCTGCGAGTGGATAACTACTTCATCTGGAGCTTCATTGGACCTGTTTCATTTGTTATTATGGTATTAGCTTTACTGTCAAGCAGTATTATTAGCTTCCATATTTCGATATCCCGCAGTCAGAAGTATTTCACCAGCATGCAATTTTGCAATGTTATTAACAATATGAAGTCAGTAATTTTGGACTAGAGTGCTCACTGCACATTATTTATTTCTTCCTATCGTCTTTCCTTAGCTCAACCTCATTTTCCTCATGATCACTTTGCACAAGATGATACGCAACTCTTCGGCACTTAAACCTGACTCCAGCCGCTTGGATAATATTAAGTGAGTTCAAATTACTCAGTGAGACTCACACATTTTTATTTTTGAAGAAAAAAGACATTTCAAATTGTCTTAGTGTATCTGTGCATCAACTCAGTGTTAGTTAATACCTCGTTCTCCGCTTCGATCAGGTCCTGGGCACTAGGGGCCATCACTCTGCTTTTCCTACTTGGCTTGACATGGGCCTTTGGCCTCCTCTTCATTAACGAGAATACAGTCATCATGGCCTACCTTTTCAGCACCTTCAATGCCTTCCAGGGCATGTTCATCTTTATCTTCCACTGTGCCCTGCAGAAGAAGGTAACAATTCCAAACTACATCTTAAAGGCACTTTATATAAATTCAATTAATTACGACTAAGCAGCTGAAATGTTGTGTAGATGAACAAATGGATGGATGTGCCAGTCTAATTGAAATTCAGTAGACGTGCTCAGAAATATTGGATTTTGTTTCATTTTGCTGTTGCTGTGCGATAAAAGGCTCTGTTGCTCCACATTCAGTTTAGCCTATAGAAACGAGAGTGTTTGTGTTTATGAGTGACTCTCAAACCTGTCCACTGTGCCGGTGGTGTTATTTTCTTTACAGGTCCATAAGGAGTACAGTAAATGTCTGCGTCACTCCTATTGCTGCAGCCGCACCTCTACCAACAGCTCCCACGGTTCGTTGAAGAACTCGGGCCTCCGTGCCAACAACCGCTACTACAGTGGCAGCCAAGCTCGCCATGCAGCAGCCCACAGACAGGTGCAGGCAGCACAGACCCACACATAAACACTCGCAAACATATCATCAGTGGAAAACACCGCTGAGTTTTAAAATGGTGTTTTTCTAAGAACAAATAATGAGTAAAAGCAGCCTGTGCAGCAACACGACTGTTTTAGTGGAGCAAAATGAAAAATGTTATTTGTTTTTTTTGTTTTAAACAAAGAAAAAATGTAAAAACAAAGCAAATCTTTTCAAAATTAGGCATGGTTTCTCACTCTGCAGCTACATTTTCTCCCTGTTTAAAAGGTCTCTTATGTAAGATTATGAAGTACAAAATGAGTATCTGCTGGGATTTGATTGCTCATCAATACCAGTGACTCACTGATTACTAAATGCTCTTGAATTTAGTTATTTAGCCCACAGCCTAAGCCAAAGGTGCAAAAGCAACATTTAAATAATTTTTTTTTTTTTCAGTGCACACACGGAGCACATTTAAAGTGCGTTACATGATTTATGACGTGCAAATGATGCCCACTAATCAGTTGGCTTACTCTTATTTCTACTGTGAAAATTGAATCTTTATTTTATTTATTTTTTAAATGTTTGGCAGTTTTTCTAACCATTACTGAAAGCCGTTTGCTTGGGAGGCTTGATGACTCAGTTATAAAGATATCCTTTGTAGTCCACATGGTGTATATATAGACACAGGCATCATGCACGTCATTGGAAAATACTGTAGATGCTGGCATATGCGCAGCTGCACAGACACATACACAAACAATGGCAATTATTGCTCACAATCGGCAAACAAGCTTTTTCAAACTGTAATAACACTTCCAAACAACAATTACATCGGCTACTACAGTCATGTCTTACAAATCTCAAGCTTGTTAGCCTCCGTCACGATAACATGACAAAGCTGTGTTTCTCTTTACTCGACGCCTCAGTCTCTTTGTCTGGCGTGTTTGCCTATTGTTCTTTGCAGATTAGAGCGAGCCCCACAGTTTTGATTACAGCTGCCCCACTGAGTTACAAAGTCTACCCGCCGTGTTTCTATATTTAACTTGTTGTGTGTTTACTGCCACTCACTGCACCATGCTTCCTCTTCCAGAGTCGGATCCGCAGGATGTGGAACGACACGGTTCGGAAGCAGACGGAATCTTCTTTCATGGCGGGAGATATCAACAGCACCCCGACACTCAACCGTGGTGAGACCTCCCTCTCTATATTTCTCCCTCCATTAAATCATACTCGCTGAAATTCTCAGACACACGTGACGCACATACAGATTTACAGCATTTAACAAAGAAAATAGAGAATGGGAGTAGCGTGGACAGAGCCGTTATTCTTGGGTGTTAAATATGAACATAAAATGATATGTACATGTTCATGTCCTTAATGTGCTAAGATCAACTTTTAATGCTATTTGCCTTTTAGCTTTCCGGCAAGCTGGCAAAGAGCAGTCACCGGCAGCAACAGTTTAAACTGAATAACAAAATGTTTAAAGGCTGGTTGGTGATGGTTTGCAGTGCAGTGGCAGCTGCTTGTCAGTAAAAGCACTTAGCAGCTGCAGACCTACAGTATATTAAAGCTCAGCTGCTATATTTTGTGAATATGTGTTAAGTTCGTTTAAGTGAGTTCACGATCCTGCATGAATTTCTCAGTTGAGCTAATTAAGCAGATTTATGTGTAATCAATTAAAAGGAAAAAAAGAGGCGGCGAAGACACTTGACTACAACAGTTATCGTCCAGAATGATTTTTTGACTTTCCTTTGCCACGAGAAAAGGTTGTGAAGACGTTCCCAGGCAATTATTGCCGCTCAACAACCAAGAGACATTTTTTTAATTTTCTTTTTCCTCATTTTACTTTGTAAATTAGACAAAATCACAAATCACCAGCTGTGTGATGTTTTTTTTCAGACACACGTGCTCCCACTTTTTGTGTTGCATTGCCAAATCTTGTATATTTGTGCTATATTCTCCTTTTAAAAATATATTTCCCACAAAATAAAAAAGAAATAGACAGAAATCTTGATATCTCTGTCCCAGTTTTCAACTCTTTTAGCTATTCCATGAGATCGATTTCATCCAGACACACATTAGTGATGCATGCAGTCCCCTCCGAACTCCAAGCAGCACACGAAGAGGGCAAGATCAAATATTTAAGACGTGAAGAAGTAAAAAAAAAACAAAAAAAAAACAGAAGCATGCATGGAGTCACTGATTGTCTCAGCCTAAGCAACTGGTGGCGTCACTGCCGCAGCAATCAGTGACACTGAGACGATCAAGGTTGGCTCAGGTTCAAGATTGGTTTGGGGAGGGGGGTGGGGTGTTGATCATGACACAGAGGCAGTCGCTAAATCAGCCGTCACTCTCTATGCTAATTTCATCCATTTTGTTTTTAATGAACTGATTAGCGTGTGAGCGAACAGGGGGTAATTATTCTAATTGAGGAGAGTGACAGGAGCAAGGCAGGGGGTGAGGAAGAGGTGAGGTGTGCTGCGAGTGAGCTGGATGGATGAAAGGTGGATGTGTGTGTTTGTGTGTTTGGTGGGTCGCTTTCTGGGTCTTTTCTTCAAGACAGAGCAATCACCAGGCCTGGAAGAGACACACACTATGTGGATCACTCTATGGTACTCTGTCAGAGACAAACAACTCTGCTGTGAAGCCTTTATTTTCTTCACTTCTCTGAAAAGTTTGGCAGAAAGCGGAAGACAAAAGGGAGCACGGGAGACGAAAAGAGAGATGTAGAATAAGACGCTATCATGGAGGAGTAATTAAAAAGGCAGAATCTGGAGGAGAGATGCTGTGTTGTTATCACTGGCATCTCAGATCTCTTTGATTTCCCCACTTCACTTCTCTATGAACCGCAATCTCTTCCTGACAATAGTAATCGGTCCCGGAAAAAAAAGGCCTACAGTATATGCGCATACACACACAGAGCCTCCGATGATTTGCCTTGCCCTACTTTTCCTCCACACTTAAAGTGGCTTTCTTTAATTTTCTACAGGATATTCCTGTGTGGTGCACACAGACAGCTAATCCCAACTAATTTGGTGGTGTTTGGACAAAAAAAAAACTGGCACAAGGAGCTGAGAAAATGTGGTTGAACGCAGCAAAGCAAGCCAGGGAATGAAGAGAGAGGGGTTTGTGTGGCACGCCAGAAAGATGGACAGAGGAAGTGTAAGAGGAGTGGAAATGACAAATAAATAGCTGTGTGTGAGTGCATATTTTACTTTTCTAGAATTCCCTGTTCCCTTTCTGTGTGATGAACGGGTTGCAGGAGACCTGAAGGTTGCACTTTGCCTTGGACGACTCTCCGTCATGCTGTCCTATTTTTAATTTCATGGCATTTCTGTTCGAGTTGCCTCAGGCCGGAGCCATACATGGGCTTTATACAACATTCTCAGTGTGCCATTTCTTTGAATTATATTTGTCTTGTAGTGGCATTCACGTTTCAGTGTGAAATTAACTGTTTCAATGGCTGCACCCTTAGACTACATAATGGCATGCATTACTAGTCTCTCCCATCTGACTGCATTGTCAGATGGAAAAAGCGAATAGCAACGCTCTAAACAGTACCTTTCCCCTGCAATTGTATTTTTACTCAAAGGTTACAATCAGCAGGCATGAACACGGTGGAGAACACTGTGAAATGCATTACTCCATAAAGCACTGGCATAACAAAAATAGCCCCATCTGAATAAACAGTAAATATTTTGGTGATTCCAGATGTTATTAGAGTCTGGAAATGTGCATTTCAGAATGTCACACTTATTGTGTGCCATGTTTCTGTGCTTACTTTGCATGCCTTTGGGGCAAATTTCTGATTATTTTTATGATGATGTTTGTACTTTAAATGTTTGTGTCTTGCAGCAACCATGGGGAACCACCTTCTGACAAACCCAGTGTTACAGACTCGCTCTGGTACCTCTCCTTACAACACTCTGCTGGCTGAAAGCTTCACCCCACCCTCACCTGGTGTCTTCAACTCTACTGGTTAGCTCCTCGTGAACACTTCACTCTGTGTGTGCAGTTTTGTTGCTGTATGTGTGCGCGTAGAGTATGTGCTCAGCTTGCTGTCCTTCTGTCTGTTACTCTGTCAGCAGTTTGGCATGGTGTATACATCCAGTGTGTGCGTGCATGTGCGTGTGTCTCTGTATTTTTTCTTTTTTTTTTATCCAGACTATGTAGCTGTCAGACAGATTCACTAGGCTGAGCAGAACAGAGCCAAACAGTGCCTACAGCCTAACCAGCCATCTGGTCAGATCTTGAATCTTCATGAGAACAGCCACAAATTGATTAGAAGTTTAGCTACAGCTGTGACTGCCAAAATCTTTAGGATGGTTTTCGCTTTCCAGTCAGAAAAAGTCGGCTTAAAGCATGCTGGCTGCTGAAGGCGAACAGACAGCTTTGTGAAAATGAACAGTCCATCTGGATGTAGGTTGTTCAGGTATGTGTGTATTTATGTCCTTGCTTCTGTTTCAGAGTGGGACTCACGCCTAATAGCTGTGTTATTGCATTGCGGTGTTCTAGCCCGGCTCTTTGAATGCCAGTAGCTGCAGAATAAGACATGTCTTGTTAATTGCTCCACTATAGTACCAATATTCACTTGGTAACTGAGAAGTATTACTGTGTGTAGCTGTTTCCTGCGCACCCGCAGAGTATCAGCCTAAGTGTCTGAGGACTGAAATTTAAGGCGGCGTTTCTTTTAAATATTTTAAAGCCTCTCTGCACAATACGTCAAGGCTGATGGCCACAGGCCTGGCAGCCAAGTCATTTTTAGAAGAGAGTGGTAGAGGGGAGGGAGAGCACTTCATTAGAATGTCTAATTACCCACACCACCATCGAAGAAGAACGTTGATTAAAGTCGTACTACACATTAAATTTTAAAAATGAACACGCTTCTCACTTTTTTGTGTGACTTTTGCTTTGCTGAGATAGTGATTTGGTATGAGGGGGGCGGGAGAGAAAAAAAAGCACCATTTCTTTGGTGTGTGGAAAGAAGTTCATAAAATAAACATTACTGCTACTGTACAAGCTTTTGTATGAATTATGTATGTATCCAGGTATCACTGACAATACTAAATAAATATCCAGAATATTTTTCTTGAACTTAGATGTACGGTAAATGTTGGAGGAAGGTGTCAAAAAAACGGGACTAAGTCTGCATAAATCAGAGGTAATGTGACCGCGGATGTGTTTGGGTGTTTGGCAAGAGTTGGTTGGTGTTGAGAGCGGGAGAGACAGAGAGAGGGGGAAGGGATGGAGTAACAAGGATGCTTTTTTCTGCCACCTATGTTTCCCTTTTAGAAATGTTTGAAAAACAGTTGCTTAATACTGCCTTTTATTTTATTCACCCCGCATGACTTTCTCTGCAATGCACAGGAACCTTTCGTGACCCAAGTAAGTATAATGAACAGTTTTCTTGCCTCACTAGAATTTGATTCGCAATGAAACAAAATAACAATGGTAATAATAATAATAATACGAAAACCCTTTGTCCTTTTGTTTGGATCCAGAGACTACATTATCTAAGCCCCGTGACCCGTGTGGAATGGAAACCCTGCCCTTGAACGGTAACTTCAACAACAGTTACTCCCTGCGTGGTGGCCCAGCAGGTGGAGGTGGGGGCAGCTGTGACTTCTTAAGTGGTGGGAGTGGAGAAACTCCCCCACCCATCTTTAATCCCCGCAGCTCAGAAGCTCTGGGAGGCGGAGGCGTCAGAAGAAACCTCTCTGATGCTGCGGCCTTCGAGAAAATGATCATCTCCGAACTTGTGCACAACAACTTGAGAGGTGGTGTTGGAGGAGGAAGTGGAGGAGGTGGAGGTGAAGTAGGAGACAGAGTGTATGGCAGCCTGGCCAGAGGACATCCTCACGGTGGAGTTGGTCGGGGAACAGCAGCTGGGCCGGACCAATCTGCGAGTATGGACGAAGAGGAGGACTTTCTGAGAGAGGGGCGGCAGCGTACGCCACAGGATGTAGAGCTGCTGTATAAAGCTCTGGAGGAGCCCCTGCTGTTACAGCGTGCCCAGTCAGTCCTTTACCAGAGCGATCCAGAGGAGTCGGAGAGCTACACGGCCGATCTCACAGAGAGCCTGGGCCACAGTGGCCAAAGTGCTGGCGGGCAGGGAGGCAACAGAGCGCCTGATTCTCCTGCCCATGACTCCCTGTACACCAGCATCACCAACCTGCGAGACTCACCCTACCCTGACAGCAGTCCTGAGCCCCTGGAGGTGGTGCCCCGCTCAGCTCAGCCCCCGGAGGAGCTGTACTACAGCTCCGGGAGGCCTGCCCTGGGCTCTCGTGGGGCCCCAATGCAGACCTTCTACCAAGCCCCACCCCGGAGACCAAGTGGGGAGGGACACCAGGCCCAAGAGCCTGTCCACAATGAGGGTGATGGACAGATGCAGCTGGTCACCAGCCTGTGACTGGAGGTTAAAGAGGAAGTTGGGGACTAATGTGATGGCCAGAGCCTCCTCCTAGCCCATCTCTCTCTCGGGTCTCTCCACTTTCTGCTTGTTTGGTTGCCTTTCTTTGTCTTGACTTTTATTTAACTAACATATGAGCAAACAAATTGACTTTCTGGGGGATACATGGCTGACTCTGCAGATGCAGGCTTTATCTTCAACCCTCCCCAGTCTTATGGAGATGAGGGATGGGTGTTTTTCCACAGAGTGTTCATCGGCTCTGTCTAACCCCAGTCGTCCCCAGTTCTTCTGGTACCCTAAGGCCAAGTCCAGCACTCTGAATGTACCAACCCACCCCCTTTACCTTTTGGATTTTTCAAAACTTTAGCAACTTTGTTAA
The DNA here is from genome assembly GCF_000239375.1 of Pundamilia nyererei. Classification (NCBI taxonomy): domain Eukaryota; kingdom Metazoa; phylum Chordata; class Actinopteri; order Cichliformes; family Cichlidae; genus Pundamilia; species Pundamilia nyererei. The sequence continues at coordinate 397,481 of NW_005187559.1, forward strand.
AGCTTTTTTTTTTTTTTTTTTAATGTAATTTCTCTTCAAGCCTGCCTCCGGAGATGGCGATATCATTTTATATTTTATCTCATTTCCCTTTCTTACCATCCATAGGTCTTTTTCAAGTCATCATTTGATAGGAGTAGTTAGCTGTGGAGACAGGGAATATAGTACACTATTATAATCTAAAATATGTCACACAGAAAGCTCTTCATTGTTGCCAAAAATATCTTTTATTGAGCCAGAACAGAAACTAGAACATTCACAAGGCAAACTCACGCACACATATATACTTTCACCCATCTACAAGTGCTCATTACTGAACATCAAAAGTAAAAAAAAGTACCCCGTCTAAGTAAAAGGGAGCAAGAGCTTTTGTTCCAAGCAGGCAGGGGGAGCTGATTTAGGGTAACTGCCTTCATTTTTGCGTGCTGTGAATAGACAGCTCTGTACAGCGGCGGAGTGGAGGTAAAGACAGAGACTGAGGAGGCACTGCACCACCCCTCCAGAACAGGAGACCCTGCACCCTTAAGACTGGCCAATCCTCTCCACTGTTCTCTTCGGTCGTTTGCTTTAGGCATTTTGAAAAGTTAAATGACTGTCTTGCTGTTGTTTTGAACAGAGTATTCAATTTGTTGGTCTACATCCTCGAGGGGCTGCGAGTGCGGATTGGTATTGCCCCCCTCCCCTTGTACTTTGCTGTTAGAGCCTAGCCAGTTGAAGTGGACTCGATCCCTGTGCGGTGCTGTGACAAGCAAGACTGTAAATGTCACAATCGCACCGGCCGACCAATTGGTATGACCGTGTACATAGGAACAACACATGAATCTACTTTATTCCTACTATGTAAATAGAGACACCAGATGATCAAAAGCAACAAAAAGTAATAAATACTATGAGAAATGACTTCTTGTACTGCAACAAACTGACAAAAGAAAAAAATAATAAAATGTTTTGGAGTTTGTGACCTGAATGATACACTCTATCTCTCTCCCCCATTGCTTGATCTCTCACTCTCTGGCCGTTCCAGTAGTGTTTCACTAAAATTCCCTAGTGATCAAAAGGCAGTGGTAGAGAGAGAGAGATTAAGATGTGTAATAGGTTTTATTTATACAAATGAAAAATGGAACAACAAAAAAAATCCTGGCACAATTTTTATGTGATATAATCCATTACATGTTGTTAATGCTTGACCTTTGACATTCCCTGGGTGGAATTGGCAAAGGCAGCGGGAGTGGGAGGTGCGGGGCAAGCGAGATAGATGTTGTCAAATGTCATTCTGTGCCTCACAAAGCACGATAAAGCATTGTGGGTGAACGACAGCATCCATAAAGTGATTTGGTTTGTTCTTGTATTATTTGGAAGATATAACCAGATTACGTACTTTTAACAACATGGGGTTTTAGCATGTATGATAATGATTTGCATTCAGAGAATATTGCATTTTGCTGTTTCTTAAAGATAGTTTCAGCATTACTCCATAACCTAATGTGACAACTCCTTATTTTCCTGTGTGCATGTGTGTAAGTGCGAATGTATCCGGGAGCCTGGGTGTGTCTGATAAGTGTCTGGTTTGTGAGCGCGTGCGTATGTGTGTGTGCGTACACATTCGAAAGGCTATTTTTGTGACTTGACTTGAATGCACATCAGAGAAGGAGGGATACTCATCTCAGAGAGCTGCCATTACTTTTCTGCCTCAAATGGAAGTTGCTCTTACCGCTGCGTTCAGGTACAAGGAGGACAGGAAAATTCAGACTGCCTCGAGAGACAAGAGGTAACACTATAGCATGAAAATGACAAGCAGGGTTGACCGATCGCGAGGAACACGTTTCCAATATGCCACCTTATGCAAGCAAAATGAGCTGTCTAGGGAGAGCCACTTGTGAGACTCCTTTCATCTGGCTGAAATCTATTTGACCTTTTAAAAGGAAGAGTTTCCTTTCCTTTACCCTTTATTTAAAAGTATTTGTTATGGTTTATTTATCAGATTATATATCTATGGAATATTTATTTACATTGATTTATTCATGGCACTCTTTAACTATTGCCTCCCAAACCTGCAGCTACAAAAGAGCGTGATGTGTGGATACGACGTGAGCAGAAAATAGATGCATCCACTGCAGTGTGACATTTGGCTAGGGCCTGAGTGTCCCACTTCTAAGAGAACCCAAAGGACAGCTTTTTAGCTAAGGCTCCTGGGGCTGAAAGCGAGCGAGAGAGGGGTTAAAGACAGATAAGGGAAGGGGATTACACGGATTTGCCGCCGTTTTTCCTTGCTATTCTGATCATTTGTGTAAGTAACATTGTATGGGACACAGATCGTGATGAGGCTCAAAGGAAAAGGTTGCGGTATCATCACTTGAGCCATAGGGGAAACATGTGCAATACTGGTCTGATGATACATGCGTCACTTGGATTTGTAGCTTCAGAGCTGTCGGTTTACAAATGAAGAGACAATATGGACATGTGTTGGGCTCTGCTGCGGCGCGGGACTTGTGGCTGAATTAGCGGTGGGGGCTCGGTATCATAGTAGCACTCACTGGTCAACTGAGGACAACTTGAATGTATTTTAACAAGCAAGACTGAAGATAAAACAATTCACTCCAGGGTGGAAGTGTTAATGGGAATCTCAAGATGGCCATCATTATCCGTATCCTCTTTGTTCTCAACACCATCATCATTATCCTGCTCTCATTGTATTTGATATAACTTGCTGATGCTGATCTCCAGTGTTCAGCTGGGACTCGCCCCAGGGGGAAACGCTGTTTAGACAGACACTCCCTTTGCGAAGAGGAATGTGCGTCACCTTGGGCCTGCTTCTCTCTCTTTTTTCTTTTTTTTTTTTTCCAGCACTACCCAGGGCCCTCCCCCCAAAACTCATCCACATTTTAATATCAATCTCAGTGGACTCCATTAGTGCAGCACTTCTTTGAGAGTGTTAATTTGTTTTGTCAAAAGCTTTGTTTATCCCAGATTAATATCTCAATAAACAGTGGAGGGCTGCACTGCTGTAAATGATGGTGATTATACAGGAGAAGGTTCGCGGCCCACGCTGTCAGATGGAGGCTCTCACGATGGGAGTTTCTTCACCATTCAAAGCCCTTCAAACCTCTGATTACAATAATAACACAGTGGGTACTAATTTATTGTTGTGAACTCACTCTCGCTCACCTCCATTCTCTTGTTTTCTGTCTAGATTTGCAAACCTTCCATGCCAGTGGCAGGCCTGACGTGTGAGCTTTAGTGGTTATGTGGGAAGTTGTTTAAAAGGTTGGATGCCCAACCTTTGACACAGTGCTGTTTCACCCCTGCAGCTTGTGCCATTGTTCAGTCTATCATTAGACAGCGGTCCCAGCAGGACTTCAGTCTGTTCACTCACAGTTGACCCATTCACACGCAGACATTTTTGTGTGGACCATATCACACCAGGAGGGCGGTACAGAAGCGGCAGGACAGCGGTGTGTGAATTCAACAGCGCCAGAGGAGCAGAGGGTCATTATGTCTGCAAAGAGTGGCCCGTGAGGAGGACTGAGGAGGGACAGCATCAGCAGAGATGTCACAGATGTCACAAATATATAGCCATAGGCGGTGAGAGAGGGAGGGACGGCTGGTGAGAGGGGTTTGCAGTGAGGCTGTGCAGGAGCGTATCTGGAGATAAGGAGATGGATGTGCTACTTTGTTTCAGATTGCTTTCTGACGGTGGTTTGCAGACCAGAATTTATTACTTTATGGTTTAAATTGATCAAGCTGGCATGTCAGATCTCAAGTTCATTCATAAAACAAATCTGCCTGTGATGGAAAGAAAGATGATGGGATTGTTTGAGCTAACGGATGCTTCCTTTAACAAAAAAAAATGTGAAAATGAAACCACTGCCGCATCAGCCAATTAAAGCACGATTTTTACAGTGCCTGCAAATGCACCATGATTTTCCTAAAGAGATTTTTAAAGAGCAAATGTAAACAAATCATATGGTAGTACTATTTTGTTATTGATTTCTTCTTCTCCACATGACTCCTTTAAAGTAGTTACTAAGACTCTTTAGAGGTATTGGATGAACACAATAATGAACTTTTGCTCTTTAACTTTTGTGTTGAGTATGTGTCTGTGGAGCTGTGCCAGCATTTCAGGAAAGTTCTGATCTTTAATACACAGCGTGGTACCAGCAACACCCGGGGCTCCTGGACAACAAGGGTTTCTCCAAACGATTAAACATGTTGACATTATAAGGTTCAAGAATAAAACAATTGACACAGCTGGAGCAGGCTGAATCTGTCTTTTTCTTTCTTGCTTGAGGTTTGGGGGGAGGTGAACAGTTCCTACATGCACCTGTTCATGGCTGTAGTAATCTCAATCCATGATCATCCATGGGACAGGCCAAAAAATTCAGCCCCATGTGGTGTCTGTCACCAGATGTATAATATCTGGCTTCAGTGGTTATGGATGGGATATCCTGATGATCATCTGAGAGCTGTATTAATTAGCTCAGTACAATGGAACTTGGTCAGTATTACACATACCTGAAATGCTTAACATTAAGGAGGTAAATCATTGGGTGCTAGTGGTTATTACATAGCAAGCTATATGGCAGCGTGAGCACTGACATTGTGCCATGTGGGGTTCTACATATAGCACCATATCTAGAGCTTTCTGTGATTTTTCTATGAAATGGATAATTTAATATGTACTGCTGAGACATTTGTAAACTGAGGTAAATATAACACTTTGGTTTTCTTTTAGGAATCATGTTCATTTGTCTTATTTGATTTTTGTTTTCTCACACTCATTGCTTTGATAGCTGTTTGGGCCAAAGGGGATGATTTTCTGTGAGTGTTTCCATCATTGCAGGTCAAAGCGACCTTGTATCAGCACATATTAATAAAAAAACTATTTAAAATATACACTGTTCATGCTTGAAGGTTTCTTGGGGAATGTCTTGAAGGAGCTGTACTGTGGTGCACACTTGTGTGTATGTGGTTGTGCACTGATGCACAGCATAATTGCTTCTGTACTTGTGTATGTTCCAGCGTGCTAAAAGAGGTAACCAGCAGAGAGAAATTGTTATTAATCTTCCGCTTTTCTATATGCATATAAACTTCAATATATGGTTCAAACTGAAAATGAAAAGATGTCTTTAAGCACTAATACAGTGGCTATGTTTTATTCATGGGCTATCTTGCAGGTTGCAACAATATTGTGCTGTTCATTTGAGAACCAGAGGAAGCAGGGGATTGAAGCCAGGCAACCCAGCCCCTTCCTGAGTCAGCCCCTTCCTGAGTCAGCTCCCCTTTGAACCACACAGTATGTGCACACCATTTGACCTGGTGGCTGGCATGATGATTTTGTCAAATGCTGCTGTGTCCAAAGCATATTTGTGAATGATCAAAGACATGCAGAAAGAAGCAAGCTGTCAGTTTAAGAGGCAAAACTCAGACTCCTGGTGTTTGGACAGCTGCTAATAAAGGTCCTGAGGACTGATCCTATATTTGTCTGCAGAGAGCAAGGCTTTGTTGCACTACAGTAACCCCGAGTGAGTATTACCAGACTCCAGTGGTGCTTTAAACCATTTCATACGTATGTGTATGTACATGCAGACCAGTGGGCATACTTGCTCTGCTACAGCCGGCTTTACAAAGCATCAGTCAAGGTTAATTAATCATACAGTGTGGTGTGATCCCTGATGTAATCATTTAATAACTGCAGTGTGAGTATAGATTACTGACTTTTGAACGCAACACCGTTTGCTGGCAGCAGTCTAGTAAGCCACAGCAGCACACAACATTAGACAGCCTTTAGCACACTCCAGAGCCAACTACACATTGTGATCAGCTACATCTGTCAGGTATGACACACTTAAGTGTCTGGGTTATTGCAGCCCATTTACTGCAGCTTCTCTTAAGCCCACTTATCCCCAATGTGTGATCAGTGTTCAGCTCCTACTGAGCTTTGTTTCCTGACTGGTCATAATCCTTTTCACAGTGAAGACCCATTGGTGACTAATATCGAATGATTATGTGCATCCATCCATAATTATAACATATCTCCAACTTTACCTTGGCCGTTACCTTTTTTTCTTACATCATACTGTATGTCGTACATGTATGATGACCCACCCCCAACCAGTCCACCCATCTGCCCAGCCCCTACCTCGCTCCTGTCCTTTCAGTGAAACTCCCTGAGAGGGGGACGCTCTAAAGCCTTGACCATTCAATCACCCTCTTTTCACTGTTGCTACAGTAACACTTTCACACACTAACATATCAAACACGAGCAACAAAGCCTCTAACCCTAGCCACATTCACTTCCTGGCACTCAGTCTGTCTGAAAGGCAAAAAGAGGCTTTTTCAAGGTCATTGCACATTTAGAGAAGCTTAAAATAGAGTCCGATATTGACAAAACAAGACTCACAGCAGCTGTCAGCAGATCCCGGGAGATAGAGAAAAGAGATGTATTAAGTTCAGTCTGAACTGCTCTGTGTTCATGCGTTAGTGTAATTACTACCATACATCAAGCCACAGGGGCAACCAGTTGTTTAAGTGCTATAACATACAGTATATAACACTTAAATTATCAAGTGAAGTGCAGCGCGCTTAATATCCCTGTAGTGGTTCATTACAAATCAGAGCACTATGTTAGAAAACAGTGTTCAGTCCAAAAAACCCACAATGACTGCACTGCCACAGCACTGTGACGGAGGCTTGATCTATTGAAGAGCATGTTTAGCTCCACCCACAGTTACGGATCATAGAAAGGTCATACGTCTAAATATATTTTTATGGTGATGGAAGTTAGAGCAATCTGAAATACACAAGCATTAACTGTGTTGCCATTACTCAACAAAAGTAATATAACTTGTAAATTGCTACCGTTACCCCAGTGGCACAGGACTTGTGACTATTTACTGCCCCCTTGTGGTTTAATGCTGAAAAGTGTCGCTTTGAATAGGAAACCAGGAAAAAACACTCAATGAAACAGTCAAATCCAAGTTAGAATTTATTTCAAACTTGAAGGACAAGAAAAAAAATTTTTTTACATGAATGTTAAGGCAATTATCACACTTAAACTAACCTATGCAAAAATGACAATAGTTTTTCCAAAAAAGGGAAGAAACTTATAATTTCTGATTAAAATGTGCAGGGAATTAACTAATGCAAAATAAGCTATTATTCAGAATTTGGGAATAGATGCATGCAATGATAGTAGAGGAAAGGAAAGCTAACTAATATAAACTCAAAAAAAGAATATATAGAGAGAGAAAGACACAGAGCAGGCTATACATTATGATAATTATCATAATAAAGCCACTAATTATAATCATTTATAATATAATATCATTTAATTTTTGGTGGGGTTATACATATTTATATGCACTTTAACAGTATACTTGTATTATACCGTTATATATCATGTTATTACTTATTTATTATATAGATAATGTTAACATAGTGTTGTGCCACTGTTGTATATGTGGTATGTTTGCTAGCATCTTGGTCCACCCATCCTTTGGTCAAGTCAAGCTGTTAAAATAACAAGTAAGAAATCTCCCACTGTGCAGTATTTTAAATTAATCTACTGCCTTCTATTTTATTCATCAAGCCATAATGTAATTGTTACTTTACTTTTACCAGTTTGTGCCAGTTACTGCAATTATCTGGCTCGTCAGAAAAGAACGACCCTAATGAATATTATCTGATCGGCTGTGTTGATTTATTGCCTAAATTTGTTTATGCAAATGAAAAAAGATATGCACATT
>NW_005187559.1:405276-413916 GCF_000239375.1 Pundamilia nyererei
TTTAACTAATATTCAGCTAAAAATATATTGCAAGTTTGCACTTTGCAAAAAATATTGTAGGTTGAAAGTAATCATTTAAACAAAATGCTGGACTTGATCCAAAAGGTAATGCAAGCAAACATACATATAGTGTGACAATGTCTTATAATAATTATTATTAAAATAATATATGCATTATTATTATTATTATTATTATTATTATTACTATTCTTATCATCATTATTATTATCATTGTTGTTGCTATTGGTTACTTCCTGTTCCTACTTCTTGTATTTCTTGTGACTCCACGTCAGTGTTCTGCAACAAAAAAAGAAAAGAAAAAAAATCTCTCTTAAGAACAACAAAACAAAGAGAGGATATAATAAAAAAAAAGTACAAAGGAATCTTCCTCCTCACCGGTACAGCTGAGCACCTGTTGACTCCGTCTCGGTCAAAGCCAGCCTTGTTCGCCAATGGTCCGGCTTCACCTGTCATGTCAAAACTGGAAGTGTTGGAGACAGAAAGAGAAGGAATAAAGACGTGAACCTCTTCCCAGTTACAGCACAGCTCACTTTCTGAGTGGGTGTCAGACAAGCTCTGATGTTCAGTCTGGCCTTTTGACATTTGGGATGTGTAGGCAGAGACCTGTTAGTAAAGTTAGTCCCGAAAGTGGAACATATAGCAGCAATAGGCCAAATTAAACAAGGTATGAAGGAGACTGGAAATTGGAAAATCACACAGATTTCTTCTCAGTCATAGTTACTATGTGAGAGCTCAGTGGCAGCGCAAGCAAGCAAGTCTCACCGTTTACTGGTTAGCAGTGGTTGTCCTTCAGTCTCATCATGTTCTGCACGATTACCAGCAGCACCTCCAGTGTCCAGTTCGCTGAAGATGAAGAAGCATTCACAGCCATTATCAAATGGGTGTGATAAACCCTCAGGGTAAGCTACTCAATTCTCTATAAAGTGGTGCATGTGTACGCATAAATGTTGCAAAACTGTCTGTTTTTTCCTCTTTATTGCCGTTGGTTACATCGTTTTATAAACGCATGATGGCATGCAGTTTAAATGTATGCTGGTTATTATTTTTGTATGTTACTAACACCTTTGATCATCATAACATGCAAACAGCCTGAACCGAAGCTATTACAGTCTCTTAAGATCTAAAACAAGAAACAAAAATGTGTTCTGCTTTGATTTAAATCATCACAGACTTACCTAATGTTTTGTCCTTTGTCGCTATTCACCCCTCCTGGTTCTTTCTTGAAGTTCCTGAAGGAGATAGGGGTTATGTAATAGTACACACTGAAGGGAAACATAAAAATATGATAGAAACTTGCACCCAACCAGAGACAAAAGTGTACCTGTTCATAGAGCGGTGATGAGAGATTCTGCTAACATTGTGGGTACTGATGTCTCCACTGCAAAACAAATAATAGATAAGGATGCCACAAGAAAAAACAACATTTACTTGACATAAACCTCAAGAACAAAATAGGCTCTAGGCACAATAACAAAAAAAACAAAACCCAATTCTCATTCTCACTTTTTAGTTAGCTGAATTCTCTCTGTGCTCAAGTTGCGGTCCACGCTGGGGGATTGAGGAGTATTGACATCAGCCTCAGTGCTATGCAGACAAAGGTAGCTTTTAGCACATTAGAGTCTAGACTTCACATTGTTATAAGAAAGCACAGACACAGACAGTGTCTGGACTGAAAGATTAAAAAGAAGGTTATAGTGGATAAAGTTTTAATGCTAAAGTGACAGGCTAACCTTTGAACAACTACACATTCAAGTGCAGTGCCTTGCTCATTATCTATACGCTGTCCAGGGGGAGCTCTGCAGAAGAGAAGAATGGCAAAGAATACATAACAAAGGATCAAAGAACAATAAAAATACAAAACAGAAGCAATAATTAGAGCCTGATAGAAATTCATTGTCACCAAGCTGTGGTAAAACGTCACTTCCTTCATCGGGTCTTAAAAGAAGCATTTTCTAAATTAACACCGGTGACATCAACGGGCATCCAGTTTAAATGAGTTTATTTAACATTAAGTGTTAAATAAAGTACAATGATTACTGTCAATGATGTGGCCCTTTTTAACTTTTAATATTCATTCATTTTTATATGTTAAGTTGGAGGCACTGAAGGGGATTTAACTACCTGTAACACAAATACATTCACATACTTTCTGGTAAGCAAGTAAGCTGAAACATGCAGTATGTTAAAAGTAAGACAGACCTAGTTTCTTGTCCCTCTCCTGTCTTTTGGAGGCAAGTCAGTAGGTACATTATAAACCCAGAAACACTGGCTTCACTGTGCTGCTGCCTGAACAAAAAGAAGCATAAAAAAGTTATTAATCTTTGCAAAACATTATATAAGTTAATCTGTAACATGGAAATAATAATTTGATTTTTTTCAGGCCATAGAACTCACTCCAGATGTGCTTTCCAGTTGTGGAGAAGAAGACCAATCCCAATTATGATTATGATTATCCCTAGAATGGCTGGGAAAATATAATCTGTATTAACACAAAACACTTGAGTTATAATTCATTCACATCCATTTATGGTAGTAACAACAGCGATGCAATAAAGCAATAAAATGAGCACACGGGATCCACTCACAGATGAGGGTCGGCAACGCCTGTGACTCGTTGGGATCGGTCTTAATTGGAGCTGTGACATCAGCTTAAGAAAAGGAGATGATTGATTTGTGCAGTATATTATGTAAACATGAGGCATATTTTTTTTTAAATTTGAAAACATTTATTAATGTATTCTAGTATAAAAATAGGTTGCCTTACCAATAATTTTGAAATAGGTACAGTGTTCTTTGACAACAGGCTTTCCCTAAAAAGAGAAACAGAGGAACGAGTTAACATTTTAGATTTACCCCTAGACAGGACTTTCTCTGATTTAATTCATACAAGTACCTTCCACAATCCATCAGGAACTATGCTTTGAATTGTGATGTCTCTGCACTTCACTGTCGTCACTGAGTTGTTGTCCATGTGCACAACTTCAGATGACAACCTAATGGAGGGTGGATTCCGCAGTTCAGCATGGCCAATACTTGTCTGTTGGGAAAAGAAAAAGAAATAAACGTCAAAGGTGGAAAGTAACAAAGTACAAATACTTTGTAACAAAGTAACAAAGTACAAAATACTTATTACTTATATTATACTGTTACAATTTTCAAGTATACTTTGTGTATTCATTTTTCTGACCCCTTTTTACTTTTACTCATTACATTTTAACACAAACATCTGTACTGTCCACTCCAAACATTTTCAAAACAGGCTTGTTACTTTACGCGTAACACATTTGAGGGAAATTTTTGTTCCCCAGCACTGCACACCCACAATCATTAAACCAGTCTGATGGGGAAAAGACAATCGTATTGGTGTAGCTATCACACAGGGATTTGGGGAAGAAATATATGCAATTTATGCATCATTTATAAATCTACTGGACCTTAAATTAAAAATGTTGTGATTCTTTTCTCCTCACTGCGCCACTACAAGCGATTTTAGGGTTCCCCCATCTCCCGAATCCCACTGTAATCCCCGACTATAGTCACTGTTCTGTTTATGTATGGAGGCAAAATAAAAAGAAAAAAAGTTTGCATTCACATGTACTAATATTTATTTATTTATGTATTTATTTATTTATTATTCAAAGACCTGCGTTTTATTTTCTTACTATGAGTACATTTGACACTTATATTACGTATTTAACACAGATCTGTGTATTTCTACAAAACCAAATAATATCTGTACTTTTGCCCCCGCTGATGAAAGTTTCGCTGCCTTTGTACGTAAAGTAGTGGTTTACACATTCACTTCGCAAGCTTGGGGGCTCGGCAAATCAAATAGATCTACCTGTTGTGGTGTAAAAGGGAGAAGCCTAAAGTGCTTTCACTTAAAGTCTGAAAGAGGCCAACCTACCCCGTTGTCGTAGACATAAATCTTACTTCCCTCGGGAAGTGATCCATGTTTGAACGTGAATCCAGCGAGGGTTTTAATGTCGGCACAAGAAGCATTTATCTGATGACATGCTGCGAGACAGTAATTAGGGAACCGTAAAGTTAATTGTATTTTAAAGTTAAGCAAGAAGAAAAGGAAAAGCAAACGGAAACATTAAGTAAAGAACCAGGAAACGATGACGCAGATGTTGCGAGAAGAAAAAAAGAGTGAAAATAAGATATTGGTTATAAAGAAATACGTATTTACAATGCTGCATCACTTACCTAATGATTTCCCGGTGAAGAATAGAATTGGGAAAATCAGGCAGCTTCTAGTAAGCATTTTTCGAAGACAACCGAACCTAAAGCAGGAAGTTCGTAAAAGGAAATTTGAAAGCTCAAAATCGAAATTTAACCAAGGACAACTATTTTTAGAGTTAATCGCTGGCGGTTCCTTAAAATACACACAAAAATTTATAAAGGCCAGACGGGGCTTTTTGTATATTAGACACGTACCTTCAAAAAAATCTTCTCGATCGCTTTGTGTAAAAAAAAGGAAGTTCTAATCGACCGGTCGTCCACTTTTACACTTCGAACAAGACTGTAGGCCAACTTTAAACCACAGTACAAGTTGCCATCAAGTGCGAGATTTACCAAGACTCTGTCCCCACTGACTTCAAGACAAGGAAGCTCCTTCTCTGAGACAGCATGCAAAGCGGAAGTAAGATTGCCGAGGACTAGTGAGTGTCAGAACCATTATCCAGGATGAAACAACAAAGATCTGTGAGTGTATCAGGAAGATGGCCACAACTGATCATGCGTTTAGTGAATACCTCAAACAGCAGAAACCTGGAAAAATAAGGAACAGGAAGTGGAACCATCATGGGTGGACAGGCCCCTGTATTGCGTCACCATTCGAGAAATCCTACGAATGGCACGAGAAAGCTGAACTGAAAGACAGCACGGACACGCTAATCATGGCAGCATAGGAACAACCTCTACAGGCCGTAATGATATATGTAGCCAGACCAGAGATAGAAACATCAAAAAGGAGGAACAAAAGGAGCTAGGGAAATACCAAGGGCTGAGAGAGAACTAGACAAGATGTGGAACATGAAAGCAACAGTGACCCCAAAATAAGAAAGTGCTCATGGTCATGGTATTGAGATTTCCAAAAAAAAACAAAAAAACAGGGGGATTTGTGTTTCTAAATATATGCAGTGATTGAGGGGTCTAAGGGTCTTCTTCTGTGTCTGAGTGTAAAGTCAAACAACTTATAGTTCAGCTAAAGGTGTTAAAGCGTTTTTTTATGTACGTATGGTTATTTTTGAAACTTTTTAGCTCTTACTAACCTAAAGTATCTGTAGTATCTGAGTCATTATTCATTGGTGAAAGTGGTAGCATTCAGTAAATAGAAGGACATAATATCCCAGCTTGAAATTTGATCTCTTTGGGACCATATTGGAACTTATTCCAGCCCAGAGGTGACCTGAAACCCTGGGCTGAAAAACAAAAAAATCTAAACAAAACAAAAACAGACCAGCAAGACAAACTGCATTACTTGGTGAAAAGGTTGTGTGTGGTTAAAAAAAGAACCTTGTAATTTATGTTGCAGATCACTTTCCTTGAAACTGTGAAATATATAGTCTCAGTGGAAGATGCACTCTCTGAGTGCCCTTCTCATTTGTAGTTTTGCACACTAAACACAAGGGGAGGCCCTAGCCATGTGGGTCAGACACACTGAACAGCCTGTCATGAAGTGACATGAAATCACCACAGAGGGTTACCTTCATTATAAACAAAGCTGAAAAACATAAGACATCAAACATAATTGCTTACATGTTGTAAGTCAGTATGAGTTCTGTATTTTAGCAGGATGCTTTTACCATACAAACGGATACATTTGAAAAATTCGTGGCTAAAGTTATCCTAGTGTAATCTTTGGAAATTGTTAGTGGATGGAGTCCTCCCAACATATTGGAACCATGAGACAACAGAGGCCTCAAAAAGGCCCCTGTCATTTCACTTTCATGCAAACACACAGAGACACGGTGCAAAGATAAAGCAGAGGCCGCCATGGTGCAGCATGCTTCATTTGCACTGCATCTTCTCTGGTCCACCGAGAAAACACAGACTATATTCTGTGTCACTCGATACGGGCCCCTCTCTCTTTCTCTCCTACCAGATCTGTCATCTTCTACCATCTCCTAACCTCTCTTTCACCCTGCTCCGTTTATTACACGGCAATAATTCGCCAGCATATTCTAGCAAATTTCAAAAGCACTGTGGAGTTTTCACCTTAAACATAATTATGACATTGGCTTCAGTGTGGAAAAATCTAAAGTGACAGTGAAGATGAAGAAATTTGCTTATTAGCCAGTTTGGCGTAACTAACTAGCTTAACTCTGCATCACTCTTCATCACCTCTTGACTACATCCTTAATGAATAAAGATGACAGCATCATAGCGGGCATGAATGAAAGAGTAAATGAACTTGGCTCAGCTCCCTTTGGGGGGAAATGTGTAGAAGCGAACTTGTCCAATCATCTGATCCATTTCCCGTAAATATCAAGTGACAGTGGGAGGGGTTGGATATTCTGCTGTCCCTCTATATCCATGGAGCCTCTGCATAAACACAGCAGAGCAGAGATGACGCAGGACAGCCTGCAAACGCACACAAAGCTACAAACATGGCCATATGACACGGGTTTGCTCTTACAAACATCATGCATCTAGGTCTGACATCTCACTGAATAGATTCCAGACAGTTAAAATGGGATTTTTAGTGTGAATCAGTGATTACAGTACTGCTGCTTGAGTCATCTGACTGCCCGTCTGAACTTTTCCCTTCTTGCTCCGTTCATAAAAGCCGTGATGAGAGATAAACAGCTTTCATCTTGCTGCATAAACTAAATGCCATCTCTTCTGTTAAGGGCAGTTCTGTTTTGCCTCTTTTTAGCAGACTGTTTTCAAGAGCAAAAGAAAAGGTGCAAATCAGCCTAATTAAAATGCAGTTTATTATTCTAGACCTCGGGTTAAAACAAAATCTGAGCACACTATGGGGTGTGTGAATTGTGGAGTCAAAGCTGAGGCAAAGCGACATCCCAAGAATCCTGAGTAGGTCTGAAACAATAGCGCTGGCTGCTCAGTACCCCACTTGTGTTTGCATAGCTCCACAACGGTTTTAAAATACCCCCACGGTAAACCGAAACAGTATATACTATATAGACTAAGAGTAACTGCTTTTAAGACAACAATATCATGTTCGCAATCTTACTAGTTATATTAGCCAATCATAGTTTAAGATCACAGACATCTACATGGCATTTTCCATTTTCCTGGGTTTAAAAGGGAAAGCAAAGAGTCAGCAGGGGTGTATTCACATAAAATGGCAAAAAGTATCATCTCTTATTCTCAGTGCAAGACCAAAGGAGAGCAAAGTTTGGAGAACTAGCATGTTGCGCTGGGATTGCTGCAAAACTTTAGTCTGTCCATTTGGCTCAGTGTGAAGCCTGAAACCCCCACTGGGACAGGTTTGATATCACAGAAGGAAATCTGCACACTGCCAGCACACCAAACACCTCAACATCAACACATACTCCCCTACAGAGAAATATGTGCACAAATATGACATCCATCTCGTTATTTACAGTGTAGTTATGTATCACTGTGCTCTGTAATACACAAGCATGCAACGAGGTTACATAATGGCACTTCAAAAACCAACAAATGAACAATTATCTAAAGTAAATTTGCAAATCTAAACAAATATTCTTCACATGTGAAAGGAATGAAGCTGTCACTGGAATATATGACTACGCTTAATCACACGGCCTCACACAACGTTCTGCACACCCAAACCCACTTTCTACAATGTGCGCATATTAAAGCCCCTTCCACAGTCAGCCAAAACCACAGCTCCCCTTTGCAGAGTTTGGTAAGATCAGGCACAGCAACCTGATCCTACTGAGAAAGTCTTATAAAAGGAAGCAAATAAAATGATCCAATAAAAAGCACCTCTCCTCCACACTGCCAAACCTCATATATCTGGCAGATGTTTGCTTACATTTAAATCTCAGCCTGAGGGCCTATCAGTATTCTAATACAAAAGCTTAGTGGACCTGCGTTAGGCTATGCCACGCAAAACAGTCGCAGCACAGCATGCTATGATGATGCACAGCAGCTTTTGTTCACATGGTGCTGAAGCACATGTTGCGCAACTTGGACAGGCTCTATAACTGCAATATGTTTTCCAGCCAAATCTCCTGAGAGGGATCGCTGTCAGAAAACAAACCCCTGTTTGAGGCATGGCCTCCAGTTGAAGTTGTTCAACTCCTGCTTTTCTCTGTGTACTTCTCTCCCATCCTTATTCTGTGTATTCTTCTCCGCTTTCCCTCTCAATCCACTCACTCGATCTAGTGTCGACTCTTTGCTCTCCTTCTCCCCTGTGTTTCTTTTTTCTGCGCTCTTCATTTCCCCCCCTTGTGATTCGCTGCTGGGGTAACTCAGGATTCTTAGTATTTGGCTGGGCAAACCCAGGGCAAGCGTGTCTTGTTACAGCAATCGAGGCTTTCTGATAAAGCTGTGCATTGTGAAGGATAATCCCTCAGAAACAATCAGGATTTTTATATCCTGCCCTCTGTTGTTTCTGTAGCCTCTCTCTCACACACACACACACACACACACACACACACA
>NW_005187559.1:413936-427989 GCF_000239375.1 Pundamilia nyererei
CACACACACACACACACACACACACACACACACACACACACACACACACACACACACACACACAACGTCACACACAGCATCCGTACATGCACATAGTACAACACATTTCACAAACACTACCATTTGTTCTGAGACACACACGCACAAGCACATTTACAAGCACTGGCATGCACTGCACATTAAATGGACTCCTGAGAAAGTATGCAAGAAATTCACATCAAATTACCCATTCGGTTAATTTTGTTTAGAAGCTGCTCTCTGTACTGTTCCCTGTGATTCACAACAGTATCCAGCCTTTCTTGGACACACTGTGGATGGAGTATCTGGGGTCGGGGATTTGTAAACAGGGGGCTGCTGGTTTGCTTTAAAATGTCAGTTAAGTCCGTATGTCTATCAGTGTCATGTTTGGTTAGGCCAGCTCTTGTGTAGCTGTTCACACTTGGCTGATCCTTATTGTTAAATAAGCAAAGCCTTGTGTTTGGCTGTGCTGCGGATCAGCGAGGCACTCACCTGAAAAACTGGAGAGAGAATGGAGAGTAGTACAGCAGAACACTACATAGAAGGCACATTTTAAACCATTTAAAGTTTCTCATTAAAACCAGTGTGCCACTTGGCCATTTTCACAGCAGCTACTTTGACACGTAGCAGCTTAAAAAGCCCACATTAACATTAACAATGGATACGTGTCATTTAGATGCCTTACTTCCAGGGCTCTGGTACCTTACCGGGATATACAGATTGAGTGGTGCTGCCATTTGTGTTATTAGTTCACCTTTGAATTTTCTCCTCTACATGTCAAATATTTATGGTGGGGAAAAAAAGCCAGTTTTCACTCTTAAGTTTTATGGTGTTTGAATAGCACTCAGTTCAGTGAAATCCATGAAAGCAGGTGATTCACACCTTCAACAAGTTAAATGTAACCACATTACATTTTTAACATTTTTCAACGTGCCACTTCTAGCCAGTTGTTCAATGTCTAGACAGGTAGATGCCTCTGTGATTCCTGGCCTGGGATCATCTGCCTGTCACTGCCATCAGTCCTCATTTTCCAGCAGGAGGTTTTTTCTCCTGGCTTTTCCACCGCTGTCATCATCTGCCACCAAACCAAGGGGAAGGAGAAACATAATTATAGGACAGAGGCAAAGAGCAGAGTTGTAACTGTCAGACTGACACTGTTCGACAATTACATGAAATAACTGTAAACAATCCATCGTAAAAGTGCGTGCAGTCCATCTGTTGTCCAGTAGTGTTGGGGAGGGAGGAGAGGAAAAAGCTTTCATTTCAAGAGATGCTTGAGACACAAATTACAAAAGAAGATAAGACCATGCGACAGATATGATAATGAGTCACTGCTGTTGCTGAATATAATATCAGCTTCTTACTGTACTCTAATGAGTGTCCTCAATCTGCCAATTATACACAAGCTTTCCTTGGCAAGTGATGCTAGTGGATCAGTATTACACACACAAGTTACTCACAAGCTCACCTCAGTCATAACTAGGAATTAGAAGAATATTGCCTGTGTGCTTGCTCATTAAACTAGTGGCACTAAGCTATCATCATACTTACATGCACATAAAATAGATGAAAGGATACACACATACACACTGGGGCGCGAAGACAGAGAGACCTACACTGTACTTAGCAGTTTCCTGAGCACCAGCGAGTGCCTTTCATTTGCTCCCTGAGGTACTGCAGAGCTGCGTGACCTCAGCACCTCAGGTTTTTAATTTTCACTCGTACTGTCCACACTACACTGCTTCACAAATAGTGTAATTCTTTCTCTTTACTGTTTAATCCTGCACTGACACATAGTAATCCTCTCGTATGAGAGAGTTTAACAATGTTCTTCACAGAAGCCACATTAAGTAAAATAGAAGGTGTAAGGAGTCTATGGTGGATTATGATAGCATGTGTAAGGCAAGGAGTGAGTCATGGCCTAAATGAGCTTTTAAAAACAAGCCAATGTGTGTATGTGTAAACAAACCGAACTCATACAGAGATATTATTGCATAAATGAAGGCACTGACGTGATGTATATTCCCCCAGCGTGTTTTCTTCACACCAAGTGATATCTCATGTGAGACCAGCTCCCTAGACCTGTAGTGGTGAGGTATAACATGCATCCAGTGTTACTTAACTGATAAATGAGCTGTTGCATGATTCCACTGCGCGTACCAGCAAAGACTGAGTGTTATGTCACCATCATATTACCGCCACTCGCGAATGTGCGTGCTGCAGGAGGCTGAGCGTGTTGACCTTGAAACCCAGGATCCTCCTCCCACCTTCCCACCTCTCTGCTGCGGTCGTCGTCACTGACACCTCACAAGTCTCGACTATTGTTTTTAGACGAGAGATGTTGTTTTTACATTCCAGTCTGTCTTCAGGAACCAAACACTCATCCACACGCACACACACTCACTTAGCATCCCTCATTCTTCAGGCTGCAAAACAAAACGGTTGGCTATCTCTATTGACAACAGGTCTTGTCTCGACCCTGTTAGATAAGTTTGTTTTATTGGAGAATGTTTTGTTAAAGTCCACCCGGCTTGTTATGACTGTGAGCTAGATTTTTACATGTCAGATTTATCCATCTAGAATGGGCATGTACTTTAGGTTTGTTTTAGATGACACAGATAATGAGAAACAAGTAGATCCCTGGCTGAAGACTCCTCCACCTCAGAAAAGAGAAGCTCCAGGTAACCAAGGGCATCCTAAGCTTAACACTAAAATGAACTCAACACACATTACGATGGGTGGCCTTTCCGATGTGTTGTGCTCTTTTAACTCTTCCTTGCTTTTGTGAAGACAATAATATGACCTTTAAAATGGTAAATAGTGGCTTAAGGGCAAGTTATAAGCTATGCGTATAATA
Organism: Pundamilia nyererei; assembly: GCF_000239375.1. Lineage (NCBI taxonomy): Eukaryota > Metazoa > Chordata > Actinopteri > Cichliformes > Cichlidae > Pundamilia > Pundamilia nyererei. The sequence continues at coordinate 416,812 of NW_005187559.1, forward strand.
ATGCAGAGACCACATTGCTGCTTTTGAACAAATATACGTATGAGGAATCCCGTGTTCATTTATTATTTAACAAAGCTAACAGGAAAAAAGGGTCTCAGTAGGCAGGAGCTTGTTTTTTGACTCTCTTTTAATAGAGCCCTTTATAAAAGTCTCCATGTGTGGTTACCAGTTCATATAAGCTTCAAAAAATAGTGAATCTGAGCTCCAGTGCTGTATAGTTAGGTGCATAACAGTGCCAGGATGTGACAAGGGGTGCTATCTTCATCAGCCACCACGATTACGCTGATCTCGTCAGATATTCCATGCCTTATCTATGTGTACATATGTGCCTGACTGATAAATAAGGTATGCATTTTGCTTTCATGCATCAAAGGGAATGCACACTAACATAGGTTTTCCCATTTGGGAGTGATTGCACCCAGCTGTCCACCTGTAGGTCCTCATTAGTACTTTGTGGATCAGTTTAAGTGTTGATTTCTTAGCTCACTCAGTGAGTCAACGTGGCTGGGCACATCTTAATCCCTGAGGAGCACAGAGAGAGAGGGAGAAGAGAGGAGAAGCAAGACAATTTATCTAAGTGGGAACAGGCAAAGTAATGTTTTTCATAAACTCACATCAGGACACGATGTGCCTAATGGCTACAGCTTGTGCATTCACTCACTGTCATTACTATAGGAGATTTAAAAATGCGCATAGCAGCGAGGCTGGGGGGAGCAGGCCTGAACTCAAGCACACTAAAGAGCCCATTAATCCTTTTTAATTCTATTAAGAATTGGACTACAGCTGGATAAGAGGCCAGCGGAGTTCCAGAGACTAAGTCGGTAATGCCTCGGAGACGTATGGTAAATACTTAACGAAAACTCATATGCAAGGAAATTTCTTTTCCTCTTTACAAACAGTTAAGTCAATTTTCACTCCTAAGCAGCTTTTACTTTGTAGTAAACAAAGACAGGTTACATTAGTTCTGTGAAAAGAGATATTTCGTATCTCCATTAGGCAGCAAGGGCTATTTCATCACTTCAAATATGGGCCCATAGAATTTGGATAATCTACAAATTTCTTGACGATGTTATCGTTGTCAGAAAAAAAACAAATATGATAACTTTACTCCCACGTGTACTCTATTCCTCTCACACAAAGAGATACGCAGGTGAGCTACGTGCCTTCCACAGCACGCTTATCTCTGTGTTGCTGAGAATCAGCACCGCCATCCGCACTGCTATTTTTGCTCCCGTCCAATTTCACAAAATCATAATCTTATCAAGGAATTGCCCAAAGTTAAGTATGAGGAAGAAGGAAAAAGCGGTTTTAATTTTCTTTCACAGTCAAGCGTGTGGACAATAATGGCTTTCACCTGTTGAGATAACAGTACAAATACCACGGCCAGTCGAAATGAACAGTGCTGACCTACTGTGTGCACAATTGCGGCAGTGCAAATAGCGAGGCCCTTCTGACCGGACCTCAGTAATGTGAACACAGAGAGGAGTCTGCCTCTGCTTGTTGACTCCCATTCATTTCCATTAGGGCTGAAGGGTTACCGAGGAGCAGGCCAGTAACAGTGTAAACGAGATGTCATGTTTGACAGGGCGTGTAAGCTCAGCTCGGTCACACACACCTAAACGTTAGACAATAACAAGTAGTGAGGCAGACAGACAAGGAGCTGTCACAATACCACAGCCATATATGTATTGCTCAGGAATAAAACGAGGCTTCTCAGTTACAGTCCTAGAAAACAAAACAGGCCTGAAAAACGGGATCACATTTGTTCCCACCCTGATGCCCACAACCATTACCCTTACTCTCCCCAATCTACCAGCCCATCTGTTCTGCCAACTGCTCCGTTACGCTTCCCCCTCATTACTGGACCACTTTCCCTGCTCGTCCCCTTACCTTATCGTTATGCACACAGACATTACTGAAGCTCTCGCTTCTTCTCTCTCTCTCTCTTTTGCCCTCTCTGTCTCATCTGAGCTGCTTTTTTCCCCTCCCTAAGCCTCGAAGTACATTGGAGAAAGAGAGAGTGAGAGAGTGAGTGTGTGTGTGTGTGTGTGAGAGAGTGAGAGAGAGAAAAAAGAAATCAAAGAAAATGCCTCAGACGCCCTGACCTGTATCTGGCTAAGCATCTCCATGGTAGCATGACCCCCCGAAACAGCCCATCATGCTCCACTGCACTTGAAAAGGACCGAGTGCAGAGAAGGGGCAGAACGAGGAAGGGTGTGAAGGAGGAGAGAGAGATGAAGGAAACTACAAGGGCACTGGAGTGGAAGCTTCAAAACCCCACATGGTTAAATCACTTTTTCTGTTAAATGTTTGTTTTATTTTAGCTCAAGATTTCCTCACCTCCACACCATGTTTGGTATCCCCCGCGTAAATAATGAATGCCCATATGAGGAAAAGGCTAAATGGCTTTTTTTTTAAAAACACTGATACATTGACATTCAGTATGTGTAGGTGTGCTAGGCACTTTTCAGTCTGCCGAAGCTAAACATGAAAAAAAAAGACAGAAGAACTTTGAAACATTCAACATTCGATGGTTTAATGGTTTGGTTTTCTTTTGAGTACAGTGGTTATTTCTGCCGCTGTGGCATTCACAGACAAATCAAACAAACAAAAATATCTGGGAACACAAAAATATATATAGCTTTCTGATAACATCTGTGGCTCAGTCTAGTAGTTACAACAGGTACAAGAGCAACTCTCTGTACCCGATCGACAAAAACGTAAATACAAACACTTACATAAACATGTAAAAACGGTCCAAAACTTGAACTAATACTTGAAATTCTGTGGTTCTGTGGTTTATAAAATGAAATTGCTATTTACATTCAGTTTGAATAATTATCTTTTCATGAAAAGAATATAGTGTATGAGTCAGACATTAACAAAAATAAACACTGATTATTCAAACTTGTGATAAAATATATAATATTGATTATAATTAGAGGGTTCCACTATGTTCAAGTGCTATTAATAAAGACGCACAGGAGGACCGCTGGGATCGCGGCTGCACGGCTCCTGTCTGAGTGGCATAAATCAAGGTGCAGCTCAAGAGTTTGGAGTCCAGGGACAAAAGGTCAGAGGTTACAAAATTCAGTCAAAACCTCCACCTCTGAGACAGTCAAAGTGGTTAGTAGCAGGAAAGTGGCAGTGAATGGGAAGAGAAATTACCTGGTCAGATTGCTCCCAGTCACTGACTTGGTTACTCAATAGAGAAAGATGGCATTCTATCACAGCTCAAACATTGTTGTCCTTTGCTTACATGTGTTTTATCATGTAGTCACAGTGGTGTAGGGTCGACTTTTTAGGTTAGTGGCACGTCGTGCGACTGAAGGCAAAGATCGTTAGGAAGCCTGTGCTTGTTCCGTCACTTTGCACAGAGCTGTCTTTACATCTGAAGTCCGATGGTCTCAGTTAACAGCTGCTGGCTCATGTTTTCCAAGCTGAGCAAGGAATCAAAAACCAAAAACCGAGGCTGGTATTTTCTCATCTCTAACCCGTGACCAAAGGGTGACTGGCTCGGCTTTGAAAGCTAAGCAAACGCACTTGCCAAAGCCCTCCATACCAGAAGAAAACAAACTAGCTTTCAACTTTAGCAGCTTCTACAACTTATCTTGAAAAATAAACACTTTTAATCTTTTTTCATATATAAAAAAATATTTCTAATATTACCACAAAGTTTGTTCCACTGGACGGGTTTGACTTGTAGTCTTGTTGCATTTATCTTATGTCTATATGTGTTAGATGACTGTATGTTTGCGTGTATATCAATATACCAAAAGTATAAGCAGGTTAGATTGTACTCTCAATATTTTCTTAGAATGATATCCTTTCTTCTAAACTAGTTCCTCAGTTCTTTGTGCTCCTCACCTGTGCTATCTACTGCTCTCCCTGTATTTCTGCAGTTCACTTCTCTGATCCTCCGATTCCTGAAATGACTGCATGCACCTGCTAACAGACAGTTTGCTGGCTGGACAGTGGACTCTCCAGGGACATGCTAGTGGGAGACCCGTCTGGGCGGGCGCAGGGCTTAAACATGGTGGAGATATAGAAGGCCTGCAGGCACAGACAAAAAAAAACAATTGTCAGGAAAGACACGCAGACCACACATGCTGTCAATCACTCACTGTTTATAAACAGAGAGTGGAAATTGAGGGAGAAAGCATAGTGTTTGAGCTAACACAGTCAGCAGAAAGCAGCGAGAAACAAACCCTGCGAGGAAAAGGATAACTGGTATTCAGGCTATTTAGACAACAGTGAATTTTAACATACCACCCAGTATGCGGTGAGCCCTCCTTGAATAAAGCCTGTGAGGACGTCAGTGGGATGGTGACGGTAGTCTGAGATGCGGCTCAATCCGGTGTAGACAGCGATCATTACTAAGAAGAACTGTATAAGTGGGCGCAATAGCCGAGCTCCTCGCCACGACAGCCGTGCCTGCAGGTAGAACTGCAAAAAAAGAAGATAAATACCATTATTATTTTCACTACTAAGTGAATATATGGCTATGGGCACTTATGTGCTAATGTATGCCCCCACAAACATAAATTTATGGTTATGTCTAATGACTGAAGTTCTATAAACTAAGTGGAACATGAACATCCATTTAATCTGCTGCCCAGAGGGGGGAAGAGAAGTTTGGCATGGTTTCATTAGCACTTTTTAAACCCAACTTCCTGCTTTTGTTCATCCTCATCCCGTGCATCAGCGCTACAGTACAGAGGTCCTGTTTGTGTGCGTGAAAATGGGGTCACAGGTCGAGCTGAATGCAGATGCAGGGCTCGCTTTATGAGGTGGCTGGAGGTATGTCTGAGTCAAACAGCCGCTGGGGAGCATGTGGTCTACATTACTGCTGGCAAGCCGATCCTCGCTGTCTCTCCTTTTCCTATCTTAACTGAGAACAGGTGTCACTATTCCTGCTGTACACACAAGTAGCTGGCAAGGTCATGGTGGCGTGTAGCTGCAAGTCTGACACATTCTCACTAGGTTGTCTAAGCTCTGTCAAATAATTTGTAAGCAGCAACTTCTGTGTGTGCGTGCTTGTGTGGAGAAAAAAAAAAACACTAGGTTTTTGTTTTAGTCACGCCACTTCTTCCTTTCAGTTCGCTACCCTTTCATTCCTCTCAGTCAGTCCCACAATATTCATCCCTTTCTTTCTCTTTTTGTTCAAAAAGGAACATTTTGCTGTGGACTTGTAAAGAAAACTGTGCAGTAATTATGAGCCACCCCCCCTTTCTTTATCTTTTGCTAGGTAAAGAAGAAATAGATGTAGTGATTTGTTGAAAGATAAATTGATATTTTCTTTATTATTTTTGAACATAGCCTGAACTCTCTTGGGCAAGCTTCCCTGTAATTTCTTTAAGTAGTCTTCAAGAATAGTTCTCCAGGCATCTTCAAAGATATTCAAAGCTCTTCTGTAGCTCCTGGCTGCCTTTTGTTCTGTTCTCTTATTATTATTATTTTGATTTGCTCTTGTGAGGTCAGTCTATGACTGACAGTGTTCCATTGTGAATTTTTATATCCAGGTATGGTTTTACTGCACTGCATTGTCACGCTGAAAAATGAAACGACTGCCAATCAGATGCTTCAGAAACAGTATCCAGCGTTGAGTCAAAATCTGACGTACTTTCTTCATTCATATTTCCATCAATGCTGACAAGATCCCCAACGCCACTGGCTGAAATACAGCCTCAAACCATGACAGAGCCTCCACCATGTTTTACAGATAGCTGTAGACACTCACTGTTGAACTTCTCTCCTGACCTTCTCTGTATGTACTCACAATGACTTGAAGACGTGACGTTTTTGTCTAATTTAGCATACTGGAGCATTCTCTTCCCGGTTTCCTTCTTGAAAGCAAACCTTCCACTGAGACTATCTCTAACAAGGTTTCAGCAAACAGTAGGTGGACAGGGCCAGCTGTGTCTCTGAGGTACTGTGTCAGGTCTTTGCTGGATTTTCACCCCCCCTATTCTTAGGACATGACTTTCAAATGCTGCTCATCTGCTGTAGATTTCTTTTAGTTTTTTTAGGCTTGAAACTTCGTATTTTGTCTTCCATTTATCTAGTTTCCTCAAATATTTTAAGGAAACAGTGTACACCATGCACAGATATGTAAAGTTTTTGAGCTAAATGCTCTTTGAGAATCACCTTGTTGGTGCAACCGTTATTTTATCCCTTTCGAACATATTTTCCATAGATTCGGTTAAAGAAATGGGAAGAAATTATGTGTTTTGTCACAGGCCGTTAGTAGCAAAGTACCTAAAAATATAATTTATAATTGGTTATTTGCTAGACTGTGACTAAGATAGGTGTTATGCTTGAACAATTCATAGGTCAGTGTTACAGTAAGTGGTCTGACGAACAACAACAAAAAAATCTTTCCTCTAGTCCCAGACAGATGGACTGAAGTGAAAATGAAAGAAGACTTTCAGAGAGTCTGGAAAACTACTGCTTAAGACAAAACAAAAATAACAACCTGCAAGTCTGGCTCTTTATAACTGAAATATACAGAAATAAGACACAGCACTGTACAAATAGAGAAGGTTTTCTCCTCACTTTGAGTTTTGAAAAGCAACAAATTATTTTCATTCATCTCAGATGAATACAAATATTTATGTCACCTGAAAACCATTAATTAGCAGCTAGCGATGATGGCTATATGAAGTATGTGAACGTTTCATAGACAATAATGTGCTTTTGTCTCCCTCTAACTGTCACTTCTCTCTCACAATGCGCCCATGAGTACAGGGCAGTGTGCTGTGAGAAAAAAATGAAGAGATGGGGAGGGAGGCTTGGAGGGTTGAGAGGGTGTCTATTGCTGAAAGAAGCCTGTCGATCTCTCAGCAGGCATATTCAGCTCTCCCCCCTCGACTAAATGAGACCCACAACAAGGCCTCCTCTGTCTGTGGAGTCTCTTCATCTATTCATGTTCCCTGTGGAAAACATTCTCCCTCATTCTCTACCCCACTCCAAATCCTCCTCCTCCCTATCTTTCTGTCTCACCAGCCCTTTTGGTTGGAAGCTGGCTGCCTGTAGAGAATTGGTTCTCTCAAAGATCGGGAACCGTGAATGTATTTAACAGCACATGGCTTGGTGTGTCTTTCCACATGTTCAATTAGCATTGTTCTCGGCCTCTAGGGGCTGGTGTTGTCTTTAAAAACTGAAAACAAAGCAAGAACTGTAATCTTCCTCTGATACTATAAACACTGGGGTGAATACAGTAATTACACAATATGAGCTCAGGTGTATGTAGAGGTCAACTTTCCAGATTTGTTCGCCGATAGACTGGGTGTGTTTGTTTGTTTGTGAAGCAAAGGTGACTTACTGCCAGATAAAGCATTGTGTACATCGCGAAGGAAGCATGGCCGGAAAAGAAGGACTTCCTGAAAGAGAAGATCCATAAACGCAGCCAAATGTTACACATTAACTTGGGTTTCTGTATACAGCACCCTGAGAAAGCAGGTAATTGCACATAAACCACACACCTTGCCTCCTCCTCCAACTTCTTCTCCACACTGCAGACTATGGACTCTGCAGGGACATAGATGCCTTCCTTGCAGTTAATGGATGCATATGTGATGTTGCACACATCCAGGAAGTTGGGTCTCAGGCGACCTACGCTTAGCTTGGCCATGTTGGTGAGAGACTGACCAATACAACAGCCAAACAGGAAGCTTCCCAGTTCCTTGTACAGGCATGACACATAGCAGTTTCTAACAAAAGCTCGTGAGTGCACACCTCGGAAACGCACACGATAGCATTCACCTACAGCGATCTGAAAGAAACAAAGACAGGAGACAACTTTTAACTTGCCATACCGCCCGGCTGAACAAATACTGTGAAAGTATGTTTGTTTTACTTTTAAGCAAACACAAGCACATTTACACTATAAGAAGATGATGATAGCTTTAACTCAGTGTCCTTACACATAACATCAATTACTGTCTTACCGCTACACCAGTGATGGCGATGCCACCAGCGATGAGCAGGCTGTCGGGGATGGCCTCGGTCGTTATGTTGGGATAAGTGATGCTGGGGTCTCCGCAGAAAAAGCCTCGTTTGTAGGGAGTCACAAACTTCATCTCGCATGCAAAAAATGGGATGGAGGCTGGGGGGGTCGGGGGGGAAAAAGGGAGTGGAGGCAGACAAAAAAACAAAACAAAAGATGGCTTGATGAATATCTATGATGTGGTCTGTGTAACAACGATGACAAATAAAAGAGACAGCGCGATACATGGACAACGGTACTGTCTACTCATATGAAAATGGCCTAACATAATAAAGGGGGGTAGCATTAAAGCGTCAGTCATTTGGTGATATGAGTTCCAGATTCCTGGGGATCAGGGAATTCCACACATAGCTGCTTTCAACATGGGAGCAGGGAGAAGGAGAAGGCTGACAGACATGAAAAGACGTGAAAAAATGGAGGCAGCATGACAGTGGAGAATTCAGATGAGGAAGGAGGAAGAAGTTATTGAGAGCATGTTACACAAAAACATCAGTGTGCTCAAAGAAGACAATAAAGTCACTGTGTATTGTTAAACAAGTATGTTTTCTTCAAGCCAAAAGCAGTGACTCACAGTTTAATCCATCTTAACTTATATTAACAGCTGTCTCACATTCTGTTTACTGCCTGGTCACTAATTATAAGAATTTACGCTATCAGGTGAAAGTGGCCAAGGTCTGGTTTGCTTAGGTAAACATCACCACGCAGTCTCATGATCAAAGTTCACTGGGGAAAATTAGCGTTTTAACCAGTTTTTAATGACGAATTGGAAGGTGGTGATTGTAGCTCCACAAACGAGGGCTGAGCTGCACGGCTTTTGTTCTGCATTGTACTTAACACTAATAGCCAATATCCCTCTAAAGTCCCAGCGTGCTCCATTTCTCTGTCCCTTATCCCATGTCCCCTTGTCACCCCATGGAATGCAGCGAGGACATGGGACTAATCATTAACCTCTGTGCCTCTCCCTATCATCCCAGGCCTGCTTGTTGGTTGGAACGCTCCCAGGCCAAAACACTGCTCCTGCCAGAGAATCTCTCAGACTACGTGACTGAAAAGAACACAGGATACACATTTAAAACCAGGCCAGAAGGATTCTCACTCAAACACATAAACAAGGGTCTGAAAACATTCCTTTAATCATGATAAATCACCAAATTTTGAAAGAAAAGAGTGGGAAATGAGTATTTGATGAACAGCAGGTAGCTACAGTTTGTCCACTTTGAGATCTGCCAAAACTGGCTCAGTATCAGCGTTAACCAAACACAGAGTCAACTAAACTCCCATGCTGTTCATTCAACCTTACTGAACTTACTGATAGGCACGGGAGACGTGATTAAGGCTGGGATACAGTAAGACATAGGTCAAATGTGTGTGTGTTAAAAAAAAACCCTCTGCAGTCAAAGTCAAGCTGCCCTCCCAGAAAGACAAAACAAAGACTAAAAACAAGCTCGCGTCCATGTATTTCATGAGATGTTACGGCAGGGAAGGAGAGAGGGAAACATCCTGTAGACAGATAGCAGAGCCTGTGACGCCAGCACACAGAGCAAACGCCTCACATCTGACCCCAATCTCTCACTCACCCCATCCAGATAACACATGTACAGATTCTTCATATGGAAATTCAGCTCACTGATGTGCCTCATATAACATGTTTTGCTAGTAAAATAATCTATTAGAACATCTCCTCCTCCTCCTCCTGCTCCTCCTCCTTCTCCTTCTCCTTCTATCTATCTTGTGGTTATCCTAGTGAGAGTTTACATTAGCTAAGATCAATGGAGTACCTGTGTTTGCTTTTGTGCTAATTGGTAGATAAATAAATAACCTCAATGAGAGTTCATGTTTGCCTTTGTGTTACCTGCATGAAATGCATCTTTTTGAATCACTTGATCATAATACCCCTATGCATGTCATACCCAAGTGGAGACGTGAGGTATTTGATTCCACACCCAGATTTTTTCTCCAGTACAGTCAGCTCCTTTCAAATAAGTGTTATGCAAAAGCCCCAACATAACAACAACAACAATCCACTAAAATAAAACGCTGATGACATTTTATAAGGACTTTTAAACTGAGAGAGACATGCTGTGTTTGGGGGTAATCAAACACTGATGATACATTTTAGCATTTAATAATGAAACAAATACTTAAAACAACAACAAGTACTATTTTGTGTTGAACAGGGGCTTCTTTTGACCCTTTCTGGTTTCCATATAATCCATTAAAAGCCCCTCATCTGATTCCAGAAATCAGTATTTTGTTGTATTGACACAGAGATAATGGTGAGAAGCTCCATTAAAGTCCAAACACTTATACTGTAAGACTTTTTAAAGGCGAAGGAAGTGTCACGTCAGTCAGAGACGGCTTGTAATGCTTCCCCATTTTTGCATGCAATAATCACTAAACATGACAAAAGTGGTTTAGTGGTTTAAAAAGCTCCTTGATAATATCACAAGAGAAAAACTGAGCAAACATACTTGAAACCACATTAGTTATTTAGTTTGTGAACAATCCTAAAGAAATTACAAGCTCCTATGTCACAGTCAACCTCTATGCTTTACAACTACATTCAAAATGTTTTCACAACATGACTGAAAAACACTCCACAGACTCTCACTTCATCTGTCAGGCAGCTGTGAGCCAACCTCTGCACCTGGCCAAGACATGCTCAAAAGAGAGCCAGACCAGGAAGGCCTGCAAGAGCACACAAAAGGAGGCAGAGGAGTGGGCTGGCTCCAAGAGCCAAAATGTGCTGCTCACTGGGCCTAACATTCAAAGCAGGAATGCTTTCAAATAGTCAAAAGGATAGAAAGAAGAAGGGGAAAGAGGAAGGGAGGAAAAGAGGGGATATGTGCCTCTCTCTGAGAAACTGTTCTGGTTCTAATTTACACATCTATGACCACAGCCCAGAATGAGCTCACTGTGAGAGGGGAACAACAACAACCAAAAGCAACAAAATAAAGAAATAAAAAAACAGCAAATGAAAAAAGTGGTTTAAGGAGGAGTGCAAAGAAAAGAGGGCAGATGGTAGGAATTCATCGACATACTTTCAAGTCATGTTGCTCAACATCTACTGATCAATTCATTGTTGGACTGAAAGCTAGGCTGCGATGCATGGCCACAAGGGCGGAGAATTGACAAATGGATGTGTGTGTGTGTGTGTGTGTGTGTGTGTG